>NC_056576.1:38888833-39138484 GCF_018340385.1 Cyprinus carpio
CACACTTCTCCTTAAACTCCCATCGTCATAATGGGCTGGGATGTTTTACTCTTGTCATCCTAATTATTCTCAATAAGATTTTTTATTAAATTTTCATTTCTTCAGCACAGTGTTTTTAATTCAAATCAGCATTTATATCCTTGGTTCTCAGTATCTCATCTTTGCACTCAGGCCTTGTGCTGTGAAGATGTTGATTCTGAATGAGCCGTGCATGTGTGTGTTAGATTGTCGCTGTCCATGGTGCTGAACAGCATGAAGTATTCTCTTTCAAAGCCCTGAGGAAGCCAGGCCACTATTTCTAAGACTTTTTTTTTTTCTTTTTTTTTGGGGGGGGGGGGGGGGGGGTGGGGGGGGGGGGGGGGGTCACCAGTAAAGATAGCCAGGGCTCTTCCATATTAAATCATGTCCCTTTAACTTGAAAGAAGTCTCTACTGCTCATCACAGCTTCATTTATTTGATTAAGAATACATAAACAAATAAATAAATGTTAAAAAAAGAAAGAATGAAAAGAAAATGGTTTGCTATGTGAATATATTGTAAAACATAATTTATTGTTGTGATCAAAGCTGAATTTTCAGCTGCTTTACTCCAGTCTCAAGTGTCACATGATCCTTGAGAAATCATTCTAATATGATGATTTGCTGCTCAAGGACCATTTCTGAATATTATCAAAGCTGTAAACAGGTGTACTGCTGAATGTCTTTGCGGAAACTATGATGTAAGGTCAAAAAAACAGCATTTCTTTGAAACAGAAATATTTTGTGATATTATAAATAACACTTTTGAACAATGTAATGCATACTAACCGAATAAAAGTATTAATATATTTAATAACTAACTAAATAAATAAAATAAAATCTTACTTACCCAGGACTTCTGTATACAAGTGTATGTTGTATGCAGGTCACAAACATCAAGCCATTTTTTTTTTTTCTTCAGTGTGTAAACTGTGGTTGGTGGAAAAACTAATTTAAACCACAGCAGATATCTGTAGAGTTTTACAAGCTTTCCCAGGTCATATTTTTGCTAGATTGCCCTTTTTAAATTACTTTTCTTTCTATCCTATTGTATTCTCAACAGTACACAATTTATGTTCACTTGTTGTTGTTGTTTTTCTCAACAATACTGTCTGCCACAAAGTTACAAAGCACTACACCGGCGATAAAAGTGCAGGAGTACAGAGAATGATAACAATGAAAATGTCTTTATTAATAATATACTGTATATGTATATATTTCTGAAAGCTTTTGTAATATTTTACGGGCACCATGGGCTTTTTATTAGCTGTCTGGATTCTGAATGATTGCACTTAGCCAATGATTCAGACACTTTTTTTCTTTTTTTTTTCACAAAAAGCAGTTCCTGGGGAAGCAAGAAATCATGAAGAGAGACATGGCCAAAGCTATTCATTATAAAGAGCAACACACTCCATTGCTGAGTTCATAAATTTATTACAAAGTGTGAATGGAGAATTAATGTCCTGTAATGGAGCTGAACCTAAGCAGATTTTTTTATTTTATTTTTTTTCTCAAGTAATGTGGAATAATTTGATCAACAAGCCCCCGATTCCATTCAATTGTCCTAAATATCAGCTGAAAAGCTTCGGCTTCATAGAGGATGGATTAATTTATTAAATGTGTTTCCATGGAAACACAGAAAAAAATACACGTAGGTGATTTGCACCGGTTGATCAGTCAAACATACTTTTTTCCCAAGCACTTCAGTCTTGAGTCAAAAGCACAGATGGCGACTAATTTGATTATACAAAATATTCAAAGTAAAGTAAAACAACAGTGATAAGAAACCCTCTAGCTGTCAGAAATCAACTAGCGGATTCCAGTTTCGTGTTGAGGTGTGTTATTTTAGAGATGCAAATGAGCACAACATCAGCACCGAAGCTAGTGAGAGGTGTGGAAAACACACTGAATTCAGAAAGGCTCGTTACGTTTCATTGAGTCACAGCACAGATGCTGGATAGTTAAAGGCTTCTTGAACTGATAAAGGAGCTTGTTTTTATTTTGTTTTGTTGCTGGAGAGCATGAGCACATTGGGTTATGGTGTTCAGTGTATCTGTACTAATGGACCTGCTGTATCTGGTAATCTGCGGTCAGCGTAACCCATCGCTTCTGAAATCTGCTGCTTCAACACTTTGAGATGAAGCAGTTCCCTCTGGTCTTCAGGCTCCTCTTTGTTCTGAAACTCCAAAACAGTGTACTGCTGTTTAATGCCCCTAATCTGGAGCTATTTACAAACATTTTCCATTTTCCCCAATCGCTGTCATTTTATATGGAGATTGTATATATATATATATATATATATTATATATATATATATATATATATATATATATATATATATATATATATATATATATAGATATATATATATATATATATATATATATAGCAGTAGCATATATTAGCATATATTCAGTAGTCATATCTCAAATAGCCTGGAGCTTTTCCCAACATTTTTTTTTTCTTGCTTTGCTCTTGTTTGTGTGGGAGCTCCTGTTCAGGAAAGTATTTCTCACTGTTTATTTTATACATTCTTTTGGAGAAATAGAGAAAATAATATGAAAAACTCTCTCAGCTCCGTAACTATGAGACACATGTCTAACTGATGGGAGAAGCGCTCCATTGTGCTGAGTTATACTGCCATAAAATAACAAACGGAATTTTATCATTGAGAGGAGCAGAAAACCTTGAACCATTATACATAGCCATGACAGTTTATATGGTTGTCATTTATAAAACAAATTGGCCTTTTGTTATGTCACTGCCTCATTTTTTTTTCATTCTTTTATGTTTCCTTTTTCTCATTTATTGAAGTCAACATTCATATCTCGGCTGCTAGGATGTCAGTCTTCCCTACTTGACAATGCATATTTAACGTTAATGGAACTATGCATATATTATACAAACTTTGACTGTGCCACAGACTTTGATTGCATCTGATAAATGAAGAACTATATTAAAACAAGACAAATGCTAAAAAAACCTCTGTGACAACATGTCATGGTCCTGCCATTTGTCATTCATTATTATTGCTTTCAGTATGTTAGAAAGTATTAAAATGCTCCAGTGCATCTGACTGGCGTGTGAGGTATTTACCCCCCCCCCCACCACATTTATATCTGCAATTAAATAGAGTTTAAACTAGGATAAAAATATCTACAATCTCACAAACACTCTGAGAATAGCGTCTTCACTTCAAGCTTCCAGCAAAGACGTTTAACTTTTATATTTAGAAGCAAAATGGTGTGAGAATACTGCACCAATCTTTATGAAAATACACATTCATCATTGTTCAACTGTGCATAAATATTGATATTATTAATAAACAATTAATGAATGAATTATTAATACATATTGATGAATATAATCCTAACCTTTTCTAACATATTATCAAGACAATCAAACATGGCACTAACAAATTGTTTACTAAAGAGCTTATGTGCAATGTTCTAATTGAACTATGATTTTCTCTTAGATTTTGCCACTATACCATGTAACAAGAAAGGGGGGGGGGGGGGGGTTACAAATATTTATTTAAACATGAAGACAATTTAGTACATTGTAACATTTTAAAAAGTTATATTTTAATATTATATAGTTGTATAAAATGCAATATTTACTTTCATTTCACTACCCTGTCATGAACTGCACAGAGACATGAACGCTGAGGATCCAAACACAGTATTTATTGAAGGGGTAACCCACAAACGTAGTCCAAAAACAGGCAAAGGTCAAACACAAAAAGACAATCTAAACCAAGACTGAGTTCAAGGCTAAGGCTAACAGAGAAATCCAGAATAGCAGGCAGAGAATCAACACCAGGAACCAAGACACGGGGGAACAAAGAGACAAGGCTTAGAAATGCAACAGAGACACACGCAAGACTTGACGCAAGCAATGAATGACTGAATCAACTAGGCTTATATAGAATGAAATACAAGATTAATGAGTCACAGGTGAAAACAATGACTGCTGGTGAGTCTGGGCAAAGGATTATGGGGAATGGAGGGTGTGGTGGAGTACCCTCTAGTGGACAACCAGGGCACTCCAGCTGGTGATTGTAACATAGCCCCGCTCCTAAAGAGCGGCTTCCAGATGCTCCTTACTTGCTCAGAGAAGTCCAGGAGGGAGGTGAAGCAGAGGCAGACCTGGGGGAGGGATGCCGGGCTAGAGGTCCATGGAGCAAGAAGTACTGAAGACGAAGGCAGAGCAGGAAACCAAGGCATTGCAGGCTGGACAGGTGACCAGGGTGGAGTTAGAAACCAAGGCGGGGCTGGCAGAGCAGGAAGCCGGTGGAGCTGGAGATCCCCACTGCAGAGCAGAAGACCACCACAGCTGAGCAGATGATCCAAAGATCCCCACGGTGAAACAGATGACCACCAGGGCAAATCAGGATGAGCTGGAGAACACCACTGCCAAATCAGGAGGAACTGAAATAGACTGAAGTTAGAAACGGCCCCTGTGGCCGAAACAGGACAGGCAGAGAGTTGAGGAATGGCTTCTGTGGTCATTACATGACAGACATAGTGTTCAGAGGTCTCTTTGGTCATGACAGGTCAGACAAAGGGTCCACTGGTGATCACTGTGGTCAAGACAGGACAGGCAGGAAACACAAGAGTGACCTCTGTGGTTTGAGACAGGACAGGCAAGGAGCTCACAGGCCGGCACCAACACAGGACTGAGCTTTTGGGCTTCAGCGGGCTCTTTGTGTGGCCCAAACACATGGCCATTGCCACAACAGGGAGTGCAACTGACAGTTTGACTTCTTGTATGGTGTATGGTGCATCTTTTTAAATACATTTTTAAATAAATCCAACTCACACTTAAATGTTTTGGGGCCATCGGGTCTCAATTCTCTGTCTAATTTAATGTCAAAACTAAATGTGTTTGGGAAAGCGTTATTTCAGTGCAATATTTCATTTAGTATTTTGTTGTTGTAATGATTTATACGTTCTTGGTGAGTTTAGAAACACAATAATCTAGAGAAAACCAGAATAATTTGTTAAAAACTGACATGAAATAAAGAGTTTGTTTTGTTCAAAAGCTCTCTAGAAGATTGAAAATTCCATTAACATTATTAATAAACAAACAAACAAATAATAATAATCTAGTTCTCAAACTATTAATCACATTAGAGTTTAATGTAGTAAACAAACATTGGTTTACCAAAGTGTTTTTTTTTTTTTTGTTCAATAATAATGACTAACACATAAACAACAAAAAGTGCACTAACACTGTCCTGACACTCTTTATTTCTTTGTTTTCTTTTAGACTAAGAAGTGCTATTTTTTTCCAGCTTTGTGAGTTTACACATAAATATCCATGTTTTGCATTCAGCACATCTCTCTTTTGTTTTCTACTAAAATGCCATCCAATTAAGTAAAGAAAAGAGGGCCAATAAAATGGCTTTAACCCACCATTAAAGTGTTTACAAATTAATTCTGCTGGGTTGAAGATCACTGTCATGAGAGCAGGTGTAATCAAGCCAAGCAGAGTGGAAACCATGAACAACACTCTACTAAAAAAACGCACAATATGAGTTCAGTCCAACAAAACAAACCCAGCTAAAGCAGTATCAGACTGCTGCTAGAAAAATATCATACAGCTTTGAAAATTACTAGATTTGTGAGTGCAAAACTAGTGATTATGAAACTGTAAGGCTTCTATGGTGTTCTGAATGGTTGGCTATGTGGTTTCTAGCTGTCCCATGTTCTGCATTTAACCCATCCAAGTGCACACATACACACACACACACACACACACACACACACACACACACACACACACACACACACACACACACACACAGCAGTGAGTAGTGAACACACACACACATACACACACACACAAACACAAACACCAGTGGCAGCCATTTTTGCTGCAGTGCCTGGGGAGCAGTTGGGGGTTTCGGTGCCTTGCTCAAAGGTTTCACTTCACTATACATTCACTACCCCACATCTACAATCCCTGCTGGTACTGATATTCAAACCCATGACCATTAGGTTACCATTAGGCGACCCTGCACCTGTCTGCTTTTGTAACTCCATAATCTGGATTGGCTCGGCTTTAAGAGAGGACCCGAGTGTAAACAAAATTTCCAAATACACTAAGCAGACATGGCAAGACTGGGCCCCCTAAATTTGTAATTGTGTCACACAAAACAATTTTGGGTGCCATGTGCAGTTTGGCCTGTGGGTGACAGTAATGGAAAAAATATATATATTGTGCCCCAACTTTTATGTCAAGAGGAAATTACTCAAAGCAAGAATACATGCAGAGACTGCGTGCTTCAGAAATAAATATTTCATTTCAGTCATGTGGATATGTGGGTTTGTGGATATGTTTGTTATATATGTATATGCGTCATAATTTACAGATGCAGAAAACTGCATAGATGTGTTATATGCGTATGTGTCATATAGTTTACTAATCCAGAAAAGTGCCTAGATGTGCTTAGATGCTCAAAATTGTTTTATCATTATTGAGGTTAAGATGAATTTTAAAATCGTACCCCCTGAAAGCACAAGTGACCCCTGCCTGGTCCAGAACTGCCACTGCAGAAGAGAAAGGGTTAACCTTGCTGTTGTCCCGATCCTGCTCTGCTAACAGAGAGACTGTTTTGAACGCATCCTTGGAACTTTTCTCTTGTGTGAATGGCTGTAATTGGAGGCACAGATGGCAGCGTTTGAACAGAACCCAGCAGCGCACAGACTCTCAAGCCCGGCCGTGGGTTTTGCTTCTCTTTACAAAGAGAACAATGGCATTGTTGTGCCAGAGACTGTCGCCCAGTGTCGTCCCAAGGCCCTGAGACATCAACAGGGCCTAAACACACTTGGATGAGAGCTGAAAAGAGAAGCATCATGAAAACGGGAGATTTATCAAGGGCTTTACTGCAGTCAGCATGTGTGGGAAGTGTCTCTCTCGCTCTCCGCCATGACTTACAGCTCTATACAGATAGATAATCCTGATTCTTATAGCTGTCAGTCTGTTGGTTTGTATCGATGGCTGAAACTGTCGGATCTATCAAAGGAACTGCTCCCGTTTTTCTCTCTAGGAATGAGAGTGATGTCGAGATTTAAACACGCCAGGCAAGCCTTGTGGATGAAGAAAACAGCAAAAGTGGACTTATAAATCAGGAGGAAAACGGTGTGTGTATGTGTATTTATGGCACTTTCCATGAAACAAAATAGGACAATAATATATTGTATTATCAATTTGTTTCTTATAAAAAAATATAAATAAATGGTCAGTGAAAAGGTTTGTTGAACATTGAGAAATTGTTGACCAACAACAAGGGCAAATTAAATATTATGAGCTGATTCATTTTACGTTTATTTTAAACATAACATGAATATATAAATTAAAAACATGCCTGAACTAGTCTTTTCCTGCAATGAACATTGAATAAACATTAAAATTGCATAAATTTTGTATATTGAATAAATAGATATATTTTAGTACATTGTATGTAAAGTATGCAAATTTGAATCTTAATGGTACATAATAGTGCCTTTTGAAAGGGTACTGTCCCAATAGCGTTGCCTTTTTTGTTTACACTTTATTTTAAGGTCCAGTTCTCGCTATTAACAAACCATTAACTATGACTTTTGCCTCAATTAACTCCTAATTTGCTGCTTATTAATAGTTAGTAAGGTAGTTGTTAAGTTTAAGTATTGGGTAGGATTAGGGATGTAGAATATGGTCATATAGAATAAGGCATTAATATGTGCTTTATAAGTACTAATAAACAGCAAATATGTTAATAATATGCAAGCTAATAAGCAATTAGTTAATAGTGAGAACTGGTCCCTGAACTAAAGTGTTACCTTTTTTTTTTTTCTTTAAGTGTATGTGCTGTATAATTTAAATTTAATTTAATTTATTTATTTATTCATTTATTATTTATATATTATATTATTATTGTTATTATTATTTTTTTTTTTACATTTATTTAGATTACAATATGTTCAACACTTGATTTGATAGGGGGAAAAATACAGATATTCTGTGTCTTTAAACTCGCTAGTTTTCATGCTAGGTTGATTTTATGTCAAATAATAGCTTATCAAACATAATACACAAAAATATGCAAAACAGGCAGCAAAATGTGATTGATGGAATCAAAAGAAACATGATTTAATTTGTTTTTCAGCATCCTAGACTAAATATCAGCCCCATTCCTGCTGTGTTACTGTGAAACGCTGCTTCTGTGATAAGTTTTAATCCCGATGCGGGACATTTTGAAGGCTGTTGTGTCCTGCTTTTCAAAGATCACATGTAGCTTAATCTTAAAGCGACGCTTACCTTTGTAGCATAATGCGTAATGGTGACCGCTGTAGAGTAATGAATGATGCGGAGATTAACCTTTAGCCCTTGTGAAGGACACTGATTAAATGTGTGTATTAGTGCTTAAGCATGCCGAGATGAAACAGACATGTCTTATGTATGATTGCGTTCCAGTTTATCCTGCCTTTCTTGTTTAGGAACAAAGGCAGTGGACCACTAAAAGGTGTTGAACAGGCTGTGAATTCGCTTGAATATAGACCTCATCTGGCCCTGGGATGCATTAATCATGCGTGTCCGATCCGTGGCCCACCAGACTTGAGCTTTGAGCCCTCTGCGTCCTCCTTGTGATCAAAAGCTCTATTAAAAATCTGTCAAAACTATAAAAGCTAAATTTTGCAAGCATGCCTCACACGTTTAGTTCCCTGCTCACGCTGGGCTTCTCCTGCTTTACTGCATTACTCACATGTATTCCATTATGCTGACCCTGAGAAACACTTGAACTAAAGAGACCGATGTTCCTGGTCTGACTGAGAATGATTCTTCAGTGCGTGTTGTTACAATAGATGATTTTTTTTTCTTTATTTTTTTCTACTAGAAACAAAACTTGTACTTCTTTTGAAACAACCCCTCTCTCTCTCTCTCTCTCTCTCTCTCTCTCTAGTGGATAATCTTAATGTCTGGCTTCTTGGTGCATAAAATCAAGGACGGGTCTTTGTTTTTTGTTTTTTTTTTAGCTAATTTTGCATGCACTGAAATAATGTGTTAATAATCAAACTGATGGCTCCATCGGACTGAAAAGCCTTTATGTAAATATCTCAACGGATCCAAATTTTGAGTGGACTGAAAGAGGTGCTGTACTAGACCTGCAATAATCTGATCAAGAGGAAAATGTAAATGCGTGAATATGACTTCTTTCTGAATTGGATTTAAAATACCTTGAGCACATGTGCAGTGATGTGATGTGTATGCTTACAAGACCTAAGATGCTCAAGTTTTTATAGAGTCCAAAAATGCACATGTAAACAAAAACTTGAATCAGATTGCAGAATTTAAAGTTCATATAAACAGAAATTTCAGAAACTGTATTACATTGATCCGGGTTGAGTGCATGTAAACATACATAGTGAAAATCATCATCATTATGGAACAGTAAATGTTGTAAAATAGTTAAGTTTTCTCATGAGATTGGGTTGTTAGAACAGAACAGAACAGAACAGAACAGAACTGAATAATGCCAAAAACAGGTAAATTTGTTAACTGCATTATAAATGTGACTGCATTCTTCCGTAATCTCATTTTTCTTTTTCTTTTCTTTTTTAGTTTTTTTGCTGTACATATACATATGCATACAACACATAGTGTTGCAGTGATTAAATATTTTGAAGGCCAAGACATTTTAGCAAAAAAAAAAAAAAAAAAAAAAAGTTGCTAACAAATGTCTAAATGTCTAAAGGACTACAGAGGTTAAACATCATCACAGCAAACAGGTAAACTCATTTACTCACTAGTTGTGTATTGTGTTTATAATTGTGTTTTATTCTAGCTCAAACTTTTAGAGGAAATGTTTTTGAATAAAGACCGAAAAGAGCATATGCTAACCTTTTAGTTCTACTGATTGTATTTAGGCTTCAAAAACTCATGAAGATTATCATGAAGTTTAGCAAACTTTAGTTACACAGAGCTTATATTCTGCAATAATTCAAAAGCTGATGGAAAATCCTATTGGGGTTTTGTTGAGGGAACAAGAATGATGTGAACCAAAGTCTCTGAACTCAAAGTCATGTCAATCGGTGGCCATCTTTGAAATGCCTCGTGCAGATCCTATCTCTTTGAATGGGGAAACATCCAATTCTGCAAAACTGTTGACTAAGTTAAGGATTAAATTTCGTATTTGAAATCACCAAAGAAATCTGACAACAACTGTGTCATAAATGTTGCTACTTTTGCTTAAATAGCGTTATAAAAAGCTTATTTCTCAGGCTAGATCAGCCAGTGCACATGTGCAGTCCTAAGAGCACTCTCAGATCGCTAACTGTTTCTATAGCAACCAGGACTTCTAACAGCAGATGCAGTGATGCGTTGACTTTACCGATTCACGATTGGCTCTTTCATTCAGAAGGCGGGGCTTTCTGCGATTGAAGGGCCATATTGAGCGTTGCATTTTTCCCAATTCAAAACTATATGAGTGACATGTCTTGGGTATTCTACAGTCTTTGTGTGAAGTTATACGTTACCCTGGACCACAAAACCAGTCTTAAGTGTAAATTTTTCAAAAACAAACAAACTTTTTATTGATGTATGTTTTGTTAGAATAGTGCAATATTTGCCCGAGATACAACTATTTGAAAATCTGGAATCTGAGGGTGCAAAAAAATAAATAAATAAAAAAATTTAAAATATATAAAATATTGATTAAATCGCCATTCAATTTGTCCAAATGAAGTTCTTAGCAATGCATATTACTAAACAAAAATTAAGTTTTGATATATTTATGGTAGGAAATTTGCAAAATATCTTCATGGAACATGATCTTTACTTAATATCCTAATGATTTTTGGCGTAAAAGAAAAAAATCAATAATTTTGACCCTTACAATGTATTTCTGGCTTTTGCTACAAATATACCCTTGTAACTTAAGACTGTTTTTGTTTTGGTCCAGGGTCACATATGATGGCCTACAGAAATACATCACCACTGCAGCGCTCTATAGCCAGACAGCTTCTAGACTTGCCATATCATAATTTTCACATCATTATGGTATCTGTGTTCAAACCGGCAGATACACATTAGTTCTTTTCCAGAATCTTCCAGCTAGTCCGCAGATTACTTTTATTTTTATTTATTTATATACCTTAAGCTCTCTTCTCATTATTTTTAATTAATGGCTCTTGTATGGAGCTTTGTTCCTGGAAAAAATACAGCATTTGTATTATTGCTATACAAAGATTTATTTATTTATTTATTTATTTATTTATTTATTTATTTATTTATTTATTTAAATAATTAGCCAATTTGTTTTTATAATTGTGTAACACTACTACTAATAAAAGCTTTATATAGCAATAATACAAATGCTGTACTGTAGCTCAAATTTAGTGCTAGCAAGGTCATGGTTTGATGGAAATGCATGCACTGATGATTTATCCACAGTGCTTGAAATGTAAGTCACATTTAAAATACACACAAATACTCTGACAAGAAAGCCTTTTATGTATGTCCTCATTCAGATAGCAAATTTAAATGAGTCTATCTTATGTGAAGGTCAGTGTGGGTCTGCATCAAACCAGAAGAGCTGGCCATTGTTCATTTAACTTTGCTTCAAAATCGCAAAAATATAATTGCGTAATAAAGTGATATAAGATATAATTCCATTAGTTATTCTCTTTAAAAAAATAAAAATGATAAAAAAAAAAATAAAAAAAAAATATCATATACTGTACAACACCTATTTTTTTTTTCACATTAACATTTGTTATTATTAAATATATATATATATATATATATATATATATATATATATATATATATATATATATATATATATATATATTTCAAATAAATGCAGTTTCAAAGAATCCCTAAAAACAATGCACGGCAGTTTCCACAAAAATATGAAGCAGCACAACGGTTTTCAACACTGATTTTAAACCAATTCTTGTGCACCAAATCAACATATAAGAATGATTTCTGAAGGATCATGTGTCACTGAAGACTGGAGTAATGATGCTGAAAATACAGCTTTGATCAGAGCAATAAATTACAGTTTACTATATATTTACAAAACAGTTATTTATAATTGTAATAATATTTCAAATTACTACTGTTTTTACCATATTTTTGATTAAAACAAGAAATGTTAGTTATATTTTTTTTTTTATTATATGATTAATTTTATTAATATTGATTAATATAAACTAGTTGTTATAGTATTTTTCAGTGAACAGTGCACTGGTTCGATGTGCTCTAAACAATAATAATTTATATATAATTTTCTTTTCTTTTATATCATCTATTCACTTCATTTTATATTTATGCTGAATTTACTCAGTAAAATCTTTAAAGTTTCTTTCATTTCTTCTGGTGCAGAGAGAGTGTCTATCTGGTGGAGGTTTGTCTTCAAGGCTATCTGATTTAACTTATGTGAAGGTGTTGCTGTCATGGACACTGTGAATGCTTTGTTTGGTTTGTCCTCTAAAGGGCTGCTTTGACACACTGTACATGAGATGGCTGTAAGAGTTCGTCTCTAAGTGCTCACATATTAAAGAAAGCTATGCTTCATCACACCTTGTTTAAAAATAAAGGCTCCAAAAGGATGTTTTCGCAGTGATGAAGTAGAAGGTTCTCCAAAGAATTGTTCAGTGAGCCTTTATTTATTTGTTTGTTTGCTTGTTTGTTTATTGCAAGACTCCAGGGTTAATTAATTTAATTAGCATAAAAAAAGCCTAAAAGAGCAAAAAATCTGGGTTACAGTAAAGAAGGTGAAAGTGAATAGCCCCAATCCATAACCATTATCCACAAGATGCAAAAAAAAAAAAAAACATATGCTTGTAAACATGATATGAGTGAAACTTAAACACTACACATGTAGAGCATTTGTTGTTATATTTATAATTGAGAGGATCAAATGATTTGGCCCACTTCTTTCTTTCAGGATGGTCCTCCTAAGCTAAATATGTCTGAAGTGGTTGCAGCAGATGAGAAGGGGAATTGCTCTGTCAGTGTACACATCACTTAATGTCCTATTGAGAGCGGAGAGCCGGGACACACTCGGTTGGATAGCAATCAGCTACACGGCCAGATAAGCCCGCGGACAGATTGGATTTACCTATTACTCCCAGAATCCACTGGAACAATATTTAATTTTGATCTTCAACTCAGACTGATCTGAAATCTGATCTGTTAAAAGATATGGTACTAAGTCAATATGTGGGCCAGTACAAGCGGGCTGAATCACAATACCATGTTTTAAAATGTTACTCATGCATTGTAATGAAATTGATTTATCAATGCAGGGTTGTTAATGTTCATTGAATAATTACTGTAATTTCCAGTACTGTATGATGACAGTAAAATATCCTAAAGGATTTTTATTTATTTATTAATTATTATTATTATTATTATTATTATTATTATTATTATTATTATTATTATTATTATTATTATTATTATTAATTGTCCACTGGCAGTTTCAGACAGTGGTATAAATTCACTAATTCCAAAACGACTTGAGTAAAGCCCCATTCACACCAAGAAGGATAACTATAAAGATAACGATATTAGCGACCACACCAGCGAAGGATATCCCTTACAAAAAAGAAGTTTATTCAAGTGTGCTATTAGTATACCTCTTTTAAACTAAAAATAGGAAAGTATGATTTTAGTTTACTTTGTACTTCTCAGAAATGGTCTTTATGTACTCCTCATAAATAAACTTAAAATGACATTTAAGTATACTTGACTTATACTTACAAAAAGTCTAAATATATTTGAGCTATACTCCTAGAATCAGTGGTTTCATTATTATACGGTAGAGGGCGCTAGTACACATCTTCTGCACAGAATTTAAAAAAAAAAAAAACAGTGAAGTAGAAAAAAGACACAACAGATACTAACACATGTAATCTAACACGATCATCTGACATGAAACAGCATCAAAACTGTAATGTTATGGAATAAAATGTAGACCGATGAAGAGGTAATAATTACAGTCAACCTTCGGGGTGTTGATTGACTCCATCAACGTTTTGATTATCATTCTGAATCCAATTCATAGTCTTTTTTCAGCTTTTTGTTCAAAATGTTATTTCTTTATTTTTTATGAAACTTACCCACACTAAAGTGTTTAAGAAAAGAATGTATGAAGCTAGAATAAAATGTTTTTGTTTACAAGCAGATACTCTGTTCTTTCTTTGGATGTTTTGTATGTTCAGATATTCATATAACAAAATATACAAATTAAAACCTAAATATGGACATACAGTAGTAGTATACTTAAAGTATGATGTAAAGTTCACTTAAAGAAAACTTATGAGTATACTTGCAGTATAAAACTACTAAACTAGTAGTTTACTGAGACTATACTTCAAAGTGTACAAAGTATTTAATTAGTAAACTATCAGTATACCTATAAGTTCACTTTTAGTATAATCACAGTACAAACTACAAACATAGAGGTAAACTAGTTGTGTACTCAAAGTTTGCTACTGTTATACTTAAAGGTATACTTAAAAGTATACTTTTATATACTAGAAAGCAGGCCAATTTAGTCCCAATGAGTATTGAAACAGTACACTTACAAGTATACTACTAGAACACTGATATTTGTATACTTGCTACATAAAGTATACTTAAAATATACTTGAACTTTACTTAAGTATACTTAATAAAATAAACTTGAAGTATACTACTTTCTGATAAGGGATCATCTGTTTATTCTAAGCACATGCGTGTCTGCCGCTTTTAACTCTCGAGCTCGTCACAGCAGTTCTGATTGGCTATCAGTGTTTTTATCGTTCATCAGCTGAAAAAAATAAAATAAAATCGTTCTGAAAGTGATTCCAACGATATCGTTTTTCTGTGCCTTTACCGTTATAGCTGTGGTGTGAACTCTGCTAATATTCTTTAATATTGAGAACGATTCTAAGAACTATGTCTCCTTCGTTATCTTTGTAGTTATCATGCTTGGTGTGAACAGGCTTAAAAGTTTTAGAATAACAGATTTTAATAGAACTTAAGTATTTTACTCGTATTGAATGTAGGCTCAAAGATGAACTACTCCTCAACATCTAAGAGACATGTCAGTAAAAAAAAAAAAAAAAAGAATCAGTTGATTTGTGAGGAGAGCGATCACATACAGTATATTAAAGAGAGAGAGAGAGAGAGAGTACTAAAAATGCAACGTAATACAATGTCTAGAAAATCCCCCCCCCCACACCTATCTCCAAACGGGACTCTGAGCTGGTTGTCGGATGACAGTCAGATTGGCAGTTGACAGAAATGAAGGTGATAACTTCTTGTTCCAACGAACACAAAATAAATATTCACCTCAGAGAAAAAAAAAATAACACGCATCGTATAATGTAAATGTGATGTTCTTGTAAGTAAATTCCCAATTTTGTGATTCAATACTAGGGTAAGAAACAAACGACTCTGGATATCTGAAGAAACACTTTTAATATGAAATGCACTTGAATAATGAATAATGCAATGATGATAAAAAGCACAGCACATTCAAGACTTATCAGTAAGCCCAGATGCTTTTCTCTACTGGTGCCATGTGCTAAATCGACATGTTGACACTGAACATCTGGTAGCTTATTTTCCATGATAATTAGCTCTGGTCTTTTCAACAGAAAATATTTTCTTCTCCCCCTTCTCCCCCCTCCTTTAGCTAATAGTATGAAAACCAAGAAGGTCGAAGTGAAATAACAAGAATGCTGCCTGAAATGAAAATGAATCTGAGCTTTTGAGGTGGTTTATGCTAAAGCCATTGACAGTTAAAGACGTGTTGTATGATATAGTTTTAAGGCAGGCAGTGGAGAGATACTGTATACACAAAGCTCTGTGTATTACAGCAGCTCATCATACAGCAGCTTCAACACAAACTGAAACAGGTCAAGATAAATACTGTTGCAGCAGATGTCTGGAAGAAGAAAAAAAATGAGTCATTAAATTTTTCATAGCAGTTTATGGTGTCTTTCCCCTGTTTACTAAATTGTTTTCAGTGGTTGATAGCAGCTCATATAAAACTTGACGCATCAAAAAGTGCTACATAATCAAGCCCAGACAAGAGCTATGAGTGTGCTTCTTATGAAATATGTGTTTTGAGCCACTGATAGTAAAGACAAGCACATATTTTTCATTAATTAAACAAATAAATAAATGAACTAAATTTCATTGTTGCAGAATCACACAAAATGGTATGTGTTTTTCATGTGAGATATTGTAAGTCATTTTACTGAATGAATTATAGTGCTGCTCAGAATAAATGACGAGCAGACTAACACTAAAATAAATCGTAATTCCAGAAATCCAAAATCTGATACTGGATAGGATTCATTCGTATTTACGTAAAGAATGCATATAAACGTCTTGTGTCTGCAGCCCTTTTCTAATAGTGAAAATACATTTGGTGAAGTAGGGATACTGTTGCACCAAAATTGGAGATTGTGCCCTCTGCTGTATGGTCGATATAGTGTAGAACAGGGGTCAACAAGCAACACACATATGAGTCAAAATCTGCTAAGGGGTAATATACAGTGGGTACGGAAAGTATTCAGACCCCCTTAAATTTTTCACTCTTTGTTATATTGCAGCCATTTGCTAAAATCATTTAAGTTATTTTTTTTCCTCAGTGTACACACAGCACCCCATATTGACAGAAAAACACAGAATTGTTGACATTTTTGCACATTTATTAAAAAATAAAAACTGAAATATCACATGGTCCTAAGTATTCAGACCCTTTGCTCAGTATTTAGTAGAAACACCCTTTTGATCTAATACAGCCATGAGTCTTTTTGGGAAAGATGCAACAAGTTTTTCAAACCTGGATTTGGGGATCCTCTGCCATTCCTCCTTGCAGATCCTCTCCAGTTCTGTCAGGTTGAATGGTAAACGTTGGTGGACAGCCATTTTCAGGTCTCTCCAGAGATGCTCAATTGGGTTTAAGTCAGGGCTCTGGCTGGGCCATTCAAGAACAGTCACTGAGTTGTTTTGAAGCCACTCCTTCGTTATTTTAGCTGTGTGCTTAGGGTCATTGTCTTGTTGGAAGGTGAACCTTCGGCCCAGTCTGAGGTCCTGAGCACTCTGGAGAAGGTTTTCGTCCAGGATATCCCTGTACTTGGCCGCATTCATCTTTCCCTTGATTGCAACCAGTCGTCCTGTCCCTGCAGCTGAAAAAAACCCCCACAGCATGATGCTGCCACCACCATGTTTCACTGTTGGGACTGTATTGGACAGGTGATGAGCAGTGCCTGGTTTTCTCCACACATACCGCTTAGAATTAAGGCCAAAAAGTTCTATCTTGGTCTCATCAGACCAGATAATCTTATTTCTCTGTTTTTTAGCAAACTCCATGATGGCTTTCATGTGTCTTGCACTGAGGAGAGGCTTCCGTCGGGCCACTCTGCCATAAAGCCCGACTGGTGGAGGGCTGCAGTGATGGTTGACTTTCTACAACTTTCTCCCATCTCCCGACTGCATCTCTGGAGCTCAGCCACAGCGATCTTTGGGTTCTTCTTTACCTCTCTCACCAAGGCTCTTCTCCCCCGATAGCTCAGTTTGGCCGGACGGCCAGCTCTAGGAAGGGTTCTGGTCGTCCCAAACGTCTTCCATTTAAGGATTATGGAGGCCACTGTGCTCTTAGGAACCTTAAGTGCAGCTGAAATGTTTTTGTAACCTTGGCCAGATCTGTGCCTTGCCACAATTCTGTCTCTGAGCTCTTCAGACAGTTACTTTGACCTCATGATTCTCATTTGCTCTGACATGCACTGTGAGCTGTAAGGTCTTATATAGACAGGTGTGTGGCTTTCCTAATCAAGTCCAATCAGTATAATCAAACACAGCTGGACTCAAATGAAGGTGTAGAACCATCTCAAGGATGATCAGAAGAAATGGACAGCACCTGAGTTAATTATATAAGTGTCACAGCAAAGGGTCTGAATACTTAGGACCATGTGATATTTCAGTTTTTCTTTTTTAATAAATCTGCAAAAATGTCAACAATTCTATGTTTTTCTGTCAATATGGGGCGCTGTGTGTACATTACAAATACAATACAAAAAAAAAACATACATACAAAAAAATGAACTTAAATGATTTTAGCAAATGGCTGCAATATAACAAAGAGTGAAAAATTTAAGGGGGTCTGAATATTTTCCGTACCCACTGTATATATATAAAAATAAAAATAAAAAATAAAAATAAAAAATTGGGCCCAATACAGACCCTTGTGGAACCCCACATTTATTTGGAGTGGAAAAAGGTAGACAAATTTACCAATACAATAAAGAGAATTTTCCCTTTAAGATATGGAGCAAAACTAGTCAAGAGCATTCCCTCAATTCCCTGCACATAGTCTTATACGCTCTAGCAGAACTGTATGTACTATAGAGTATATACTATATAAATGCAACTGTAAGGTCAAATAAAACTACACGTTTTTTGCCCGGACTTCTGCACCAGTCTGGAGAAGACAGAAGTTGCTGAAAGTCAGAGCCAGTCTGCAGATCTGATAGATTTTTTAACTTCAGGCTATGATTCCATCCAGTCAGAGGATATCAGACATGCTTGATATTTTGTATTTTTCTGACAATTCATGATTTTAAAAGTCATGTTTCCAGCATTAAGTTGATATCCTTATATCGTTTTTTTTTTTTTTTTTGCTTTTTCTTTCATCTTTTCATCTTTCATCTTAGGAGTTACAATGAACTGTGGCATTTGTTTGAGATGCACTTGCTCAAAACATGTTTTGCCTTTAAGTTTGGTCTTTTATTTATGAATGGTGATTAATAAACTTACTCAAGCCTTGTGGATTAGATGACAGTTCTGACTGGAGGAAAAGAAAGAGAGAGAAGCAACTGCTGGAAAAAGTTTGAGTTCTCCATTTTTAGTTTTATAGTTTAAACTGTAATAAGAGTATATAGCCACTAAATTAGTGTGTTGAAACTTATTTTTTAGGTGCAAGATGTGTTGTAGTAACCATCTGTGAGTTGATACATTTATTTATTTATTTAATTAAATTTAATTTTCTGAGAACAAGAGTGAGAACAAGAAACCACTCGTTACACAAACTATAGATTGCACTATAGATTTTCATTATTATCAAATATAGAGGAAGATAAATGAACAAGATCATAGGAGAAGACAGCACAAGGTTTACAGTACCTCTGGCGTCATGGGAGAGCATCACGCTGTCATTCTGCTGACAGCTGGGGAGACCAAAGGGGAGAACAAAGGACAGTTTGCCGCTTCTCAGGAAGAATTCATGGACATCATCTGCCTTAAAAAGACCATTTAGGTGACCTGTTTAACTTTTACTTTACTTACCGTCCGTCTACTTACCTTCAGTAAGTGAAGTTTGAAGTGTTTCATAATGTTGTTTGGTGTTATTGAGACAAGCTAAGTGTATTGTAGTTACTGAATTTCTTCATACAGTTCAAACCACATTTGCTTGTATTGCCACTGATATTTGGGTGGCATTCAACCCTGTGATGTCTGAGGGGGTTTAGGGGCCCTGGAGAAGTTTTACATGCCCTGATATTTGTGCTTTTTTTCTGTATCTTAAAATTATATTAATGGCTCAAGTCTGATTACACTGTATTCAGCACAAACTGTGCTACAATAATATGTAAACAACATGCATGTAAATGCTTGTTTCTGAGTAAACAACATTTATGCGTGATTAGTGAAAAACTAAATTATTATTGTTAAGCACTGCATAAACATCTACATATATTCTGATTATTTCAGAGTAAACACTGGTATAAACATTCTTAGACTCGATCAAAAATGATGAAAATGAAGGGGAAAAGGGGAAAAATAGTGGCTTATGGTCTGGAAATGTGGAGAAATGACTGACCTTAATTATGTGGATGTCACTATGAAATATTCAGCCACTGAGTGTTCCCTTCTGCAGGGTCAGCAAAGCCTTCCTTTCCCTCTTGTTGTGGTGGAGTCATATTCACCGCTGCCTGGTAAGAGCGGGCCACTGCAAGCTAAAGGATTTGGTACTGTGATTGCAATGATTCCAAGGCTAGTATCACCTACATACGAAATTGGTATCCACATTTAATAAGTGGCTCAAATTGTAATTTTACATTTAACATCATGAATTGAATACATAAATATGAACTTAATACATGTGCATGTGATTCTAATAACCATTCATAAAAATGCAGCACCTCTTAAGCGACTTTCTTTTGGCTCTTCTTTTTTCTTTTCAATGTCAGCTTGGTCTAATATTGCTAATTTAATATTGATTAACATTAATAAAGGTTACAGAAATAGTAGCAAACAGATTAATAATAATAAAAAAGAGCATTCCTATTAGGATATGTAGAGAAGTACTGGAGGGCAAGCTCACTTTCAGCCTCCAAATTCAGCCTCAGAACACAAAGATACTACATTTTCAGTGCATAAGATATTTTTCTGCATAGGTTAAAATTTTGGAAATTACCTAGCCGTGATTCTGAATTCTTCTCTTGCTCGTGTAGAGGACTAAAAGAGACAAGGATAAACAGAGAGAAACAGAGAAAGTGATACAAGCCATGTCTCCTGGGATAGAGATCTTATTAACACCCGAGAAGCTGCATTATAGGTGGAACAACGGAGGTTCCGTGCGAGGTTGCCATGGTAATATCCCCTGGGCTTTGTCCTAAAGTGCTCCCTAAATTCAATTAGCTTCCCCCAATTACACTATCACAGTGAGCTTGACTTAGCTGCAGTGAATCCAGTTTATCCAAAATCAAAATTACCTTTCAGCACTATGAATGGCAACTGTATTATACAAACATATATTAAAGTTTAGCACCAGTTTTAAACTAATAATTTGAAACAGTTGTGATACATTTTGAAGTTTGCATCACATAACCACCTACATATGTACTGTATGGTTTTCCTGATGTAGTAAATTTGCTAGTGCACCCACACACACACACACACACACACACACACACACACACACACACACACACACACACAAACACACACACACACACTTATAAATAAGTGTATATATATATATATATATATATATATATATATATATATATATCAATACAGTGTGCACAGCTATAAAGTGTAGCTCAACTCATGGTTTAGTAACAATGTTATCTGCGCCCCAAGGTTCCTCTGCTCCTCAATGGTTTTCCATTGGCCTTTGATTTTGTTCTGTGTTTATGGAGCAGTGTAAATATGTCTGGTTTCACTCATCAATCTTGATTGATTCAGATTACCTTTGATTTAAGGAAGTATATTTGGGTAATACCTTTTACTTAAGATGTCTTAATATGTAAAATAGATACAATTGGAAATCACTTTTGTTTTTCCTTTTCATGATAACACAATTATGTGAATGTGGGGGTGAATTTTAAATATATTCACCATTATGGTTTAAATTAATGTTAATTGTTATTCTGGGTGCTATGCATAAAAGAAGTTAAATGAAAATGGCAGGTATTCTATAAATTACAGGTTTTCTACAATCAATATTGTGCACATTAAAATGAGTCAGGTGTTTGGACTATGCTACAATATCTCTAATTTTAATACATTCGGAGTTTAGTATTGTGTGATTTGTATATTTGGATAATTTCTAATGCACTTATCATACATAAAATTAGAAATCACTTTAGATTGTTTCCCCTAATCTCACAATTACATGAACATTGGCGTGAATTTTAAATACTTTCACTGCTATGGTTTGAACGAATGGCAATTGTTATTTTGGGTGCTATGCCTAAAAATGTAGAAAGAAAAATGGCAGGTAATGAAGGTTTTCTATAATCATAATGTTTTATTGTACTTTTCGTGACACTTTTGGCCATTCCTGTGTTTGGACAAAATCTTAAATTTTAATAAGGGGGACATTTTGATATTATGGTGTATGTATATTTAGGTAATTCCTATTATGCAGCACATTTCATGCATCCATCATGCATGTTTTAATACTGTATATAAATAGGAAATCATGTTTATTGTAATCTCATAATAACATGAACACGGGGATGCATTTTAAATTCTTTCACAACTATGGTTTGAATGAATTGCAATTGTTATTTTGGTTACTATGCATAACAATTGAAATAGTAAGAAAACCAGCAATACTCACAATTTTTCTTTTGACTTTTTAAAGTAACAATAAATTGTCATCAAAATAACTTTACATTCTGTTAGCCTTACAGAGACAACATAATACTAAAGGTACAGCAGCAAATGACACAAATATCAAGAGGGGGCAGTGTTGCCTTAGATTTCAGCACATAAGACCACAGAAATGCAGTCCTGAAGTAATGTACCTCACACACTCACAGCAGAGGAGGGCTGGTCAGGCAGAGAGCTCTGCAAAACGAATAGAGCTGCAGGGGGGAGAAATCACTGTGTGCTCCACTCCACACAGCAAATGTTGTGCGGCAGGTACACTTCACCCATGAAATCCAATTCTGCAAACAACATTGTGCTCAAAATGACCAGGGTTCACAAAAACACAGTTGAAGATGCATGTTGATCACACGATCTGGATTTCTTTGCACTTCAGTAAATGAAAGCTTGGATAGATAGACAGACAGACAGACAGACAGACAGACAGATAGATAGATAGATAGATAGATAGATAGATAGATAGATAGATAGATAGATAGATAGATAGATAGATAGATAGATAGATAGATAGATAGATAGATAGATAGATCAAAGAAATTTAATGGGTCAAATGTGATCAGGATTTGCCAATGCATTTCAACAAAACTTTTTTTTTTTTGTAATACTCCACCCCAAAATGAAAATTGTGTCATTAATCACTTACCCCCATGTCGTTCAAAATCCGTAAAAGCTCTGTTCGTCTTCGGAACACAATTCAAGATATGTGCGCTGTTTCTATGTGTATTTAGCTTTGATTTGAAAGAAAACAGCGCATCCTTGTGGCGCGGATGATACAGAAGAGCATACACAGCATATGGTGATATGGAGAGACACAGAGGAGACTGTTGACAAAGGAATTGTTGAATACAGTCGTTCTTTTTGTTTTCTTCGCTAACAAAAAAAGTGTTCCCATCGCTTCATGTAACCCAGATTGCACGTCTGATGGCAGATGGAGTATTCTGATGATGACTTTAATACCTTTTATGGACCTTGACACTATTATTTACTTAGCAGACTATAAGCCCCTTAAATATCTTAAATTGTGTTCTGAAGACGAACAACGCTTTTACGGGTTTGGAACGACATGTGGGTAAGTGATTAATGACAAAATTTTCATTTTGGGGTGGAGTATCCCTTTAACCGAGGAGAGCGAGAGTGATTTCTACAACCCATCCAAACCCATGGAAAACCAGTGACGCTGCTTATCTGTTCCAGTTAGTGTAGAACATGAATAAAACATGGGCTAGCGTGAACTTTATGCATTGTTTTTCTTTCTCCTCATAGTCACCTTTGCTTCTGAAACCTGGCCTGAATATCTATCAGGCAGAGAGCAGAGAGTCAGGGAGGTGAGCCTTTGAAGTCGCCTCTCTTAGCTCATTGTAAAACACTCGGAAAGCATAATGTTGGACTACAATGCTTAAGCCCCTTGGTAGGATATCTCTCAGGATTCCCCACAAGATTATTTATTTAATTGGATATTTGTTGGAATTAACGCAACCACCTCTGAGAACAACCATCTTAGCTGATATTGAATGAATTTCCTTGGTTAATCAACTCAAACTCTATTAGTAAAATAGCTGATTTCTTCGGAAACTAATATTCTTATCCCTCAGGTAAAAATAAATAAATAAATAAATAAATAAATAAATAATAATAATAATAATAATAATAATAATAATAATAATAATAATAATAATAATAATAATTATAATAAACAATTTAAATATATATATTTAATATTTATTATTTTTTTATTTTTTTTCAGTCTACAAAATAAATAAATGAAAATGCAGAGTAGGGGAATTTTAAAGTATTCAGATATGCAAATGATATTGAAATTTTGATACTGAGATATTGAAATGAGTTACATTCTTTTATATATATATATATATATATATATATATATATATATATATATATATATATATATATATATATATATATATACATATAGACACACACACACACATATATATATATATATATATATATATATATATATATATATATAATGTTAATAAAAGGTCTAGCAAACGGGTATCTAAGATGTAAATCAAGTTCATCACTAATGAATGTTGAAAAACAAAAGACCTGAATCCGTATGACCCTGAGCTTCTCTCATTTGTATTATGTAGTCAGGTACATGGGGTCCTTGGTTTTAAATGCAAGCTGAATTTCTAGGAGATAGTAGATCTCATTTGCAAGAAGACAAACCAGAGATTATTCATATTGTGGATGGTGAGAGAGCTTGCTGTCAGCCAGAGTGTCTCTACTTTTTAAGAGCTGTTTGGTGTTTAACATAATAATTTGGAAAAAACAATTGACTATTGGATTGTTAAAGCAAAATTGCAGATGGCAGATGGCCTGTACAGTACAGCAGAACATAAAGAGATCTTATCTAGCATGAATAATGCAACACATCAGGCACAATAAAGGCCACTTAGATTTTAAATAAGATATTTTTTTCTATATACAATTAGTTTAGTTTATACAATAAACAAACAACAAAGTGAAGTAAATGTTTTTTTTTTGCAAATGACCTGTTGTTATCTTTAAATTGTTGTTCCTTTTTATAATTTTTATCTTAAAGTGCACATTTACTATTACTCGGGAAATTTATCAAAATTCAGTAATTTCAATAGGAATTCATGCAATTGGGAATTATGCATAAGGACGAACTTTTTCCCCACAGATTTCACAACAAGTTTAAAGATGCTGTCAAATTAACCATTGATTGGATTTCACCTAATTTTTCAATTGAGAGGTTTAAATTTTCCTCATGCAGATTTCGAAATGGGTTCAATTTTGGGTAAAACCCAGCCATCCAATCACAGTGGATGAGGGGCGGGACATATAGCACCATCATCACATTCTACTTGTACAATGACTAAACAACAACTGAGAAAAACTAAATATGACTGTTCTCTGATTAGCCATATCTGTACCAGACAACAATATTACTATAAAGTGGAGGAACATTTTGTTCACCATGGGTCTAGCTAAATGTTGTGCCTCCAAAGAGCTCTCAAATGCTCATAGGTGACCATTTTCCAAAAAAAAAAAAAGCAACATACAATGGGTCAGCAGATTTCTCCTTGCAGATTTTGCCACAGGTTCAAGTTGATCATGTAGAGCCGCTGCACTGGCTAACAGATAGCTGCCCTGTTTGAAAGTTACTTTTGTGTGACCTGTTCTACATATATTGATACAATATTAATAATAAATAATGGACCATTTATGCTCTCAAAATTTCACTTATATGAGGAAATGTGAAGCACATGCAAATCTATGTTTTTAATGGCAAGCCCAATGAAGTGAAACAAAAGCTGACATTTTAGTAACTTTTGTCTGCTTGAGTATTTGACATAAATCAACTGAGGGGGGAGGACTTGTGCCTGTCAGGTTTGACACTGTGTCATGTTAAAAACAGTCCTTTTGAAAAAAAAAATGTGTCTCAAGACTGTTTGAAAAGAGGTACGTGTCCTTTGCCAATACCATCTAATCCTCTCTGGACTGTTGAGTGCTGTTGACTGAACATCACTGTGCACAGTGCTGATGAAAATTGCTGTGTAATTAATGGAAGGTACAGTCAAAATGACAGCATAACCAGTCATTAAATTAGAATGTCTTTTTTTTTTTTTTTTTTTATGTTTGTGTATAGCTGACTCTGAATTTCTGTCGGACAGGTGAGCATTCTCGTTCCAATATCCGTGTACGAATTTACATGGTTATGACAGTGAAAAGGAAATATTGGATATTACTTTACACAGACAAGGTCAGTAAGCAATTTCATCACACTAAACTCTATTGTCATGTCTTGTGGCATGTACTGGACAATCAGTTTATGTTAAAATCGGATAGGTAAAAGAAAACAGTACTAACAAGAAAAAGAATAGCACATCGATCGATAAAGGGTCAGGTGTGAAGAGGCTCTTGGGCATGTGTTAGCCACAGTCAGTGGCATCTCTCAAATACAGCTGCAACAACATGTCTGACAGAATATAGAGTCCAGCAGGACGGTTATTGAGAACTTAGTGAGAGCAACACATCCAGCCTCCATCCCCCTGTCAGACCCATAATCACACATCATTCCAAGAGGGAAGTTTCAAGGGGACATGAATTATATTAAATAGCAAATGGAGAAAAAGACTTTGTCTACCACGTTTTCCATCATGGGGAGCCTGAACCCCCATGCCAAGCAGAGTCCCACCCCACTGACTGTTCCCCACTTCCACCTGCACTCATTGAAATCCCCAGCCCTCCGATGACCCGTAAAGAAGGAGGAAGAATGGGCCTGCCTCAGTGCCCCCCGAGGTGTCCAATGATACTGCAATGCCCCCAGAGGTGGCTGACGAAGTTGCAGCTGGCCGTCTGCTTGGGATCATGGTTGGCCTGAGTCTCCCTGGTTCATCAATCCAGCTCCACCCTGGTCCCTCTAATGCCTGTCTGGCTGCCTTGCTGGCACTGGCTTGGCTCCCCTCCCTCCCCTCCCTCTTTGTCTCTGTGTTTTGATTTTCCTGTCTAGTGTTGTCTGTTGCTGTGTGTCGGTCTTGTGTTGTCATGTGTATGCTGGTTTTATGCTGTTATGTTCCTCTCTTGTTTTTGGTGTTCCTCGTTAGGTACACCAAATGGCGTCCCTTTTGAGAGGGGGTAGTTTCAGGGTTCTGTCACTTCAGTCTAGTTTATTCATTGTTTTGTGACAGAGCCCTGACACTCCTGTCATGTTGTTGTTTTCATGTGAGCAGGCGTCTTGTTGAGTTTCGGTTTCATGTCAGGGTTCGGACTCTTGCGCTCCATGTTCTGTCTTGTTGTGGGAGTGTGCGGTCTTGAGTTTGCTCAGGCTGTGTGCTCTTCTGTCTGCGTGTGTTGTGTCTTGTGTAGCACACAGTTCGTGTTCGGCCGCGTGCTCTCGTCTTTTTGTGTTGTTGCACCCAGTTCGTGTTCCTATCAGCTGCGTGCTGTTATGCTATGTCTTGTGCGGTGTAGCATGCAGCTTGTGCTTTTCATTGGCTGCGTGTTTTCATATTGTCATGTCTTGTGTGCACACGTGGCTTAGGAGTATTCTCTTAGCTGCGTGTATGTGACTTGTTTTGTTCAAGAATAAGGCTTGTGATCGTTTTGGTGGCCATGTGCTTGTGTTTTTGTTTTGTGTGAGCACATGGCTTTTCTCTTTGTTTTCTGTGTGCCATGTGGTCTCATGTCAATTGTCTTGACCCCGCCCATCTTCTTACCTGATTGTTTCAGTTGCCTCACCTGTCCTCCCTCGTTACCCTCCTCATTTGCTCCCTATTAATTTTCCTTGTGTTTGCAATCCTGTGCCAGTTCGTCCTCGAATGCTGAGTGTGTGCCTTGTGTCCTGCCCTGCCCTGCCCTGCCCTGTCTTGTTGCCACCTGTGTTTTTCCCCCAAGGGGTAGTTTTTGTGGTTGTTTTATTTTATTAATAAAAGCCCATCTCCTGCACCATTGATTCCTCACTTCATCCCTTTACCCAAACCCTGACACTTTACAAGTACTAATAAACAGCCAGTATGATAGTAATATGGTTTAGAATTGGTTCTTAAAAAAAAAAGTCCAACCATGCAAATAATAAAATGCAGCCAACCATTTAATCATGCATAGCTGGGACAACACACTTAATTGACTTATGAACTTCATATTCCCATATTTTCTTAAAGGTTGTGTTTGCAGTCAAACTCAACAGTATTTTGATGTAAATTTTTCTGTTCCTTGGTAGAATCTTGTCTAAGTATGCAGGTAAAGAGACATGCAAAATTAAAATGATGAAGTTTATATTTAATATATTACAATATTTGTGTTATGAATGCAATTCATAACACAAATACAAACTGGGTTATAGCAGCATTCATGTGAACTATCCTCTTGCATGGTCATTTTTTTCCATGGCAGAGCAACTGTTTGAGGAGAATCTTTTCAAGTTAAAGGTAGTTGAATGGCATGTTAATGGCATAGACATTTAAAGGTAACTCTATTGCCTTCTTAAGTATTGAGGTTTGTTAATGCCACAATTATGTATTTACCCATTAAGTATGCATATCAGGACCACACACTTACACATAGTATGTTTCTGGCCTAAGGCCCAGGGCTGCTATACCTGAAATTTTTGACCACTGCAAGGGGTGCACCACGAGTCTTCACCATTGTGCCCTTGAGCAATGTATGTAACCCCAGGTTCCTCCAGCGGGACTGAACCTGTAATATGTTCACAGAAACATTGTAGTAAGAAGCTCCACCTGCCCTGGTTCTATATTGTTTAATAAAGTGTTCTTGTAAAAATGGAAATATGACAAATGAAACTGATGACATATGCATTTAAAGGTAATATGTATGCCCCCCTTTAAATACTGTATTCAAAATTAGATAAAAATAGAAATGTGATCAATATTTGTGTAAAAAAAATAAAAATAAAAAAAAATAAATAAAGTGTTTCTGATTTAGTGTTTTTAAAAACATCCAGTGTGTTTACCATCAAGTAAACCATTTTCTCTTCTTACCACTTACAGAAGTGAGTATACATATTGATTGCTCTGAATTGTTGTTTTTTATACAATGTGTATGGTCACACTTTAGTTTAGGGACGAGTTCTCACTATAAACTAACTTTTAACTATGACTTTTGCCTCAATAAACTGCTAATTCGCTGCTTATTAGTAGTTAATGAGACAGAGTAGTTGTTAAGTTTAGATATGGGGTAGGATTAATAGATCTAAAATATGCTCATGCAGCATAAGGCATTAGTACTTATAAACAGCCAATATTCCAGTATGCATGCTAATAAGCAACTAGTTAATAGTGAGAATTGGTCCCAAACCTAAAGTGTTTCCATTAGGCCCCTAAAACAAAGTGTGAAAAAAACAAATTTTAAATAAGGTAAAAACAAATACTATTGAATTATGAACACATAATCCTGCAATTTTACTGCATTTAGCAACCTCAACTTTCCATGCCATAATGATAAAATCTTCTTATATGAGACTTTGAGTTTCCAGGAATCTTCTCTGTGATATAACTTTCTGTATTCTTGTTATATGACATCAAACTTTATGTCTTCAAAAAAAAAAAAAAAAAAAAAAAAAAAAATCAATGTTAATTTTTACTGACTTTTAGCTAATTGCAATTATTTGTTTTCCTTGGTGAATACATCACTGAGGAAACAATTCACTCATTTTCAGACGGACCAACTGTGCAGATACCAGCTAATTGAGTTTGGTTGCCAGTCTCATTGGGCTATTTGTGAGTGGATTGGACTGGGAGTAAATTCAGACTGTTTTGTTCAGGCTTCATTGTGTCAGCTCTTTTGGGTGCTCAAAGTGTGGTGGACAGTGCAGTCATCTTGCTGTTCTTGCGCTTTCGTTCACATGGGTTTAAAATGCTGATGGTTGTTGCCATACCTGGAGACTTTGGCTTAACATTGAATTCAGCAATCTAGAGGCAATTACAGACAATTGTATTTTCCACTGGGTTCCCAACATCCAAGACTAAAATGTGTTGTTTTGTTGAGGTTGGCATGCCTTTGCTGATTGGCTTATTGGACAATTTCCTCAAGATAGATACATAAGCTCCAGTTATTTCAGACAGTTTTCTTTGTTTTCTCAATGGTGCTTGTTAAGAATAATTATTATTACTGCTAATATACTGAACAAAACTAATCCAAGTTCCAACCCATATTTCCAGAATATCATTCAGGCTGGGGGCTGGACAGACGCATAAAACACCCAAAACACCTAAGCAACAACCTAGCAATAACTTGACAACCATCCATAACACACAAAACATAGAGCTAGGAAATTTTTACTGGCAAATGTCAGCTACATTTTCTTTAGAAAATGTTAAAAATCTAGTTTTATTGTTGTTCCCGAAAAACATGCAATTGTTATTGTGCTATTGAAAAAGGTGTTGTAATTAAATAAAAAAAGAAAAAAAAAAAAAAGTGGTTCTTGTACAAAGGACATGAAATACTGACCTATCTGTATTTTTGAAGCAAACACATTTGTGAAAATATATAAAACTTACACTATTTTTTTTTTTTTTTTTGCAGTTTGGTCTTAGTATATAATTAATTCATAAGCATTCAATATTATTTTGCCCTCCAAAGAGAACAGAATCCATTTTAGACCCATTTCAGAGAACCGCTGTTTCAAAGCAATTTGGTCAAAGTAACAAAACAGCAATTTCCAATGATTGTCCCATAAATGGATGCTAAAAATGTTCTCGGCCACCTATTTTCTGATTTCCTGAAAAAAAAAAATGATTGAATGAAGTTGTTTCAGATCCAGTGCAAACATCAAAACCTATCCCCACTCAGTTCATGTCTCAACACCAGTACAACGGTCGAGCCAAAAAAGAAAGTATGGTTTAATTGACTTCAAGCACACCTCTCTAGATATGTGGAAACGCACAATGACCTTCATAATGGTCCCATTCAGTCTCTGTCAAAATGTCTGATGACTTAACCAGCATTCACTCTTACTGAACCAGAACCACTAAGGATGGCGAGAGGAGAGCGAGCCACAGCGACTCGTTCTTATTGATCGCAGCTCATCAGCCACCGAAGCCCATTGATCCTTCACAGTCACTTCACATTGATTACTGCCATGCTATAGGGCCATGTGGCACGTCCCTGAGCTCAGCTAGACTTTATTAGTGGTGCAATCATTGCACTTGCTTGATTTGGGTGCCCTGCTGTGGTCGGCTCTCTCTTTCCTGCTAGGACAGCACAGATCAACTAGCACGTGTACTGCGGCGCGGTTCGATAAACGTCTTTGATGATATCAGAGTGATTAAGGTGTTCATTGAGTTTACATTCCCACAAAAGTATTTTAAAATCACTTTCATTCCACGCACTCCCTATATGTGACCTTTTATGCAGCAGATAGGACAAAACATGCCTATTTCATGCTGTTAAGAGCAAACTATATATGTGGCCGTCAGTGGCAAAGCTAACCAGCCAAACAGTAACTCCTGCAGGGTTGCATCAGTTGTTAGAAGTCTACTTCGGATGCAAAGTTCACTCGGGTGCTTAGTAATTACTAGTTTACTACTAGTTTATTACTAGACTGTATCTAACAGCATCTGGTCTTATCACAAGACTTAGGTAGTGGGTCATAAACTTTCCATAGAGTAACAAGTAGCTTGAATAATATTATTTCACATCACACACTCTCGACGTCACGTTGGATGACTGACGAACTGGGATATTGCTTTGATAGACCAATCTACTTCGAGTGTAAACTAAACGAGCCAATGAACATTGGCATGCAATTATTGAGCTACAAGTTCAACGCACTCATGGAAGATTTTGGTTTTGGCGGTACGGCGCTTCAGCAGTGGTCGTTCCTGTGTCGAGTGGGTTGTACACTTCAGGTTGCACTATCCCCTGTTGTGTTGCAAGCGGCCGTTCCCCTATGCGCCTCAGCACATAAAAGAACATTTCCCTAAAAGAGAAATTTCTCTAAAAGAGCAATAAAGGGGTACGTGTTTGTAAAGACGACAGATCGTCTTTTTAAAGGGGTCATATGATGCTGCTAAAAAGAACATTATTTTGTGTATTTGGTGTAATGAAATGTGTTTATGCGGTTTAAGGTTCAACAAACACATTATTTTCCACATACTGTACATTATTGTTTCTCCTCTATGCCCCGCCTTCTAAAATGCGTTGATTTTTACAAGGCTCATCGCTCTGAAAGCGAGGTGTGCTCTGATTGGCCAGCTATCCAGTGTGTTGTGATTGGCCGAATACCTCAAGCGTGTGACGGAAATGTTACGCATCTTAACATATTGTGATGCCCTGTCCGGCTGGCGCAACAACACATAAACATAAAACCCATTATAAACGTGATATAAACATGATTTCTATTCGTGTCCTCTGTTGGAAGGGCAAACAAAGTAGTTTCACTTTCTCAATGAAACAGCGTCACACACCATGGCCTTGAGTAAGCGGAGGCCGGAGGCCTAGAGTGAAACATGGCCTAGAGTGAGCGGAGGCTGGCTTGAGTGAGCAGAGGCAGGCGGGCTTGAGAATGGTGTGGGCAGCGGATTCTACGAAGGAGCGTCCTTTAGGCTTGCGGCAACCACATGTAACTCTGCATGTAATCACCTAGAACGCTGTCTAAGCCTTAATGGCTGCTCTGTCAATTCTTCGTCATCAGTTAGGAACCTAGGTGTGCTATTTGATAGCAACCTTTCCTTAGAAAGCCACTTTCTAGCATTTGTAAAACTGAATTTTTCCATCTCAAAAATATATCTAAATTACGGCCTATGCTCTCAATGTCAAATGCAGAAATGTTAACCCTCTGGAGTCTAAGGGTATTTTTGGGGCCTGGAGAAGTTTTGTCATGCCCTGACATTTGTGCTTTTTTCAGTTTCTTATAAATATCTAAATGGCTAAAGTCTAATCTCACTGTAATCAGCACAAACTGGGCTATAATAATATATGAGCAGCATGTATGTACATGATTGTGTTTTTTGAGAAAAAAAAATGTTATGCGTGGTTAGTGAAAAACTAAAAAATGTTAAATCACTTGAATAAGGCAATAAAAAACACATATAGAAAATTGGTTCCCGGGACTTTTGAGAACTGGAGCTTGTAGCCTAGAATTTTTTTTTTTCTAAATGATGTGAAAATCATCTTGTTTACTCACTTACAGAAAACAATATATTGATTTAAATTTTCTAAGACACTTTTTGTTGGTAAAAGTCATATGCGAGTAGGCGTCAACTATCATGAATTCACACCTGAGAAGACAAAGGCCTGCATAATGAGCCGCATAATGAGCCATTCAGTCAGCTGTGTCACTGAGAGGGATGAGTTACAAGAAAGAATGTGAGGACAAAATAAATGTATATAATTTTATGTTTGTAGTTTATTTAGAATATATTTAATTATCCCACAACATAATTTAATATTCACTTGTGAGTGCAGTTAAACAGTTTATTAGGAACAATCAAAGCTGACTTTCAAACTGAATTTTTTGCATCATTACTCCAGTCACACAATCCTTCAGAAATCCTTTTAACAATCTTATTTTTTACAAAAAAACAAAAAACAAAAAAAAAACATTTATTGTTATTATTATCATCATTATTATTATTATTATTATTATTAATGTTGAAAAGAGCTGAGAATATTTTTTTCAGGTTTTTTAGGGGGATAAATTGAAAGAACATTATTGTTTGTTACATTTGTTACAGTTACATTTATTTGTTACATTTGTTATATTATTTACATCAAGCTTTTGAATGGTATAGTAGTGTATATTGTTATTGAAACTTCATAATATTTCACTTGATTATACATTTAGTCAGGAATAATATTTTGGAAAAAGTCTTTGGAAAAAGTCTAACTAGTAAAATGTTTACACTTTATGTGAAAAACTAGTACAAGTATATAAATAAATAAAAAAAAAGACTTACTCATGTTTATGATCTCTGCTGAAATAAAGTGCTTCATTCTTTTTTTTCTGAGGAAAAATCCAAATCTCAAATCCTCAACCACATCACATCTTTTTGGGGTGAATTATGTCTTATTCCTCTCATCACGAAGCAAACAGTAAAATAAAAAAAACTTGAAGAACAGTCTCGCTGCGTTGTCTTCTGTTGTGTGGGCGTATTCAAAAGCCGCGCGCTTCAGTGAAACATTTGAATCTCAAAAAGCGCGCTCGGCGCGGGGGCGTGGTCGCATTAGAAGATAATGAAGGGAGACGTGAAAAACGGACATCGCGTTGTTTTCATATGGATTACTTTATCACAGAATATTTGTTTTTCGGCAGCACTTGTTTAGTTTAAAAGTAGACATGTCAGGCTTTCTATAGATATCTCTCTCATGTCTCTTCGTTGAGTATTCACTGAGTTACAGTTCATTTTAATGACGCATTTGAAAATGAAGATCAGCGCAGACAAAGGCTGCAGACAGCACTCCTTGTTTGTTATCTTTATTTTATAAATGCACAAAGTTTTGTTGTTATTATGTCTGTATACAAAAAAAAGTAGACCCTTTACAGATTCGATTGATGTATTGCTCTTATCTGTACGATCAAAACTAAAGGTGTAATTTATGTTCTTTTCGGGGTTATCAGGACAAAATGCCTCAAAACGCGTATACGCGTTAATCGACTTCAGAGGGTTAATCGATGCGTTTATGACCTCAAGGTTAGACTATTGTAATGCTGTATTGGGTGGTTGTTCTGCACGCTTAGTAAACAAACTCCCGTTAGTCCAAAATGCAGCAGCTAGAGTTCTTATTAGAACCAGGAAGTATGATCATATTAGCCCGGTCCTGTCAACACTGCACTGGCTCCCTATCAAACATTGTTTCGATTTTAAAATCTTGCTTATTACTTATAAAGCCCTGAATGGTTTAGCACCTCAGTATTTGAACGAGCTCTTGTTACATTATAGTCCTCCACGTTCACTGCGTTCTCAAAACTCTGGCAATTTGATAATACCTAGAATATCAAAGTCAACTGTGGGCGGCAGATCCTTCTCCTATTTAGCACCCAAACTCTGGAATAACCTACTTAACATTGTTCAGGAGGCAGACACACTCTTGCAGTTTAAATCTAGATTAAAGACCCATCTCTTTAACCTGGCTTATACATAACATACTAATACACTTCTAATATCCAAATCCGTTAAAGGATTTTTAGGCTGCATTAATTAGGTAAACCGGAACCGGGAACACTTCTCATAACACCCGATGTACTTGTTACATCATTAGAAGAATGGCATCTACGCTCATATTAGTCTGTTTCTCTCTTATTCCAAGGTTACCATAGCCACCAGATCCAGTCTGTATCCAAGTCAGAGGGTCACTGCAGTCACCCGGATCCATTATGTATCCAGCCCAGATGGTGGATCAGCACCTAGAAAGGACCTCTACAGCCCTGAAAGACAGCGGAGACCAGGAGAACTAGAGCCCCAGAGTCAGATCCCCTGTAAAGACCTTGTCTCAGACGACAAGACCATAGGAAACAGATGATTCTTCTGCACAATCTGACTTTGCTGCAGCCTGGAATTGAACTGCTGGTTTCGTCTGGTCAGAGGAGAACTGGCTGAGCCTGGTTTCTCCCAAGATTTTTTCTCCATTCTGTCACCGATGGAGTTTTGGTTCCTTGCTGCTGTCGCCTCGGGCTTGCTTAGTTGGGGACACTTCACACTTCTCTGGAACCGGAGATGCTCGATCAGGGTCATGCTTTCCTTTTTGCAGCGAAGGCTATGTGCCCAAGGTTCCTACTACTCCCTTCAGGGATCAGGTGGTGAACCTGCAAGCGCTGCCCCAGGAGGAAGCAGACCCAGCCCTAGCTTTACTCTGTCCCGTCCTAGCCCTGAGATGCTATGTAGCTACGTAGACACAAAGCTTTAGGACCTCAAACCAGCTCTTGTCTGTTACAGAGGCTGGCAGAAGGGGAATGCTGTCTCTAAGCAGAGGATGGCCCACTGGATTGTCGAGGTGTGGATCCTGGCTTATCAGGCACAGGGTGTGCCCTGCCCGTTCAGGTTGCGAGCTCACTCAACTAGGAGTGTTGCATCCTCCTGGGCGCTGGCTTGTGGCACCTCGCTGACAGATATTTGTAGAGCTGTGGGCTGGGCGACCCCCAACACATTCGCTAGATTCTATAGCCTTCGTGTGGAGCCACTATCCTCCTGTGTTCTCACCTCAAACGGGTAGAGGCACTGAGAGGCCCCGGTTAGTGTCAGCTTGCTAAAACCTCTCCAGAGAGTCCATATCGTAGCCCTCAGCAGCCAAACGTGGCAGAGCGTCCGGTGCCAGGCCTTCACTCGTTGAACCCTTGAGAACCGGTAGAAGGCTGGGTTCCATATATGAGACCTAAGTGGATCTATGTGTAAAGTCCACGGTATAGCCTCAGAGCCCGTGTTTCCCGGCAGACTTCTGCCATTTCCAAGAGAGTTACAATCACCTCCAATTTTCCATATGCACCTAAACGGGTGTTCATATGTGTATTTGCTCCCAAGACCTCCTTCAGGAAGGATGGAGCTTTCGCAGCGTCCCTGTTCCTTGTGGAATGGGTACATTTTTCCAATCTCACTGAGTGGGTAGTGCTTCAACAATGGTGAATGGAACTTCTTGTTGTGAGCCCCGGCCTACACCAAAAAGGGGTGCAGGTAGCTCAAACAGGGCACTGGAAGGGGCAGCATCCACGGCGCTTTGGTAGGAATCCCAATTTATCAGTCATCCGACATTACGTCAAGAGTGACCGACTGAAAGGGAACATCTCGGTTACGTATGGCCCCGTTGCCACGGCTGCTGTACCACCGCTGAACGGCCGGGTCACCGGCTCAGCTCCTCAGCGAAAACCTGGTATGCATTGCACCTGCTGCCTTTTTATGCTCACGCTGTGATCAGCTGCAGCTGGATGCAATAATTGCATGCCAATGTGCATTGGCTCGTTTAGTTTATCCTAGAAAGTAGATTGGTCTATCGAAGCAATATCCCAATTTGTCCCTCAACCGACATGACGACTACGTTTCCTCCTTCATAGAATGAGGGTTACCATACGTAACTGAGACGTTTTTAGTATGTAACATATAGTAAAAACAGTACATTGTTGGTGATTAGAGGTTTCTGAAAATATTTTGTTTATATATATTGATAATTTTAACTATGTTCAGTAATAGGACAAACTAATATTAGTGCTTGAATTGTAAGTTACTTGGTCCGAAAACAACAGTTTTTGTATTTATTTTGTTTAGTATTTGCCACATATACCGTTATATACAGTATATTACTTATATAAAAATGCAACATTAATAAATAAATATTAGGCAAAAAATTAAATAAATAAATAAATAAAAATAAATAAATAAATAAATAATAATCATTGCAAAATTAATTATAGCATATTTAGTTACATTTCCTAATTGCCTGCCGACAAATAACAATTGAATAAATTGATTATTTAGCCAATTCATTAAATATTTACATATTTTACGAAAAGGGTTGAATGTTGTGATCCCAGCGGGTGATAGCTTTACCACACATCCCTTCAGATTTTATAGCATAATTCAGAATAACATTAGCTGTTGTAATTTCTGCTGTGTTGTTCTCTGTGGGATTTTAAGAGCCAAAGTTATGAGCTTTTATATGAAGCAATATCTCTTCATACATTTTTAATTCCTCCATGCATTGTGGTAAAGGCACCATTAGGATTCTCTTAAAGCCTATTAATGATTAGTTTCTCACACTGCGGAGCACAAACAGTGCCAGCTTTTTCATGCTAATGCTATATGCAAGTGGCATTTGGTTGGCATAAAGGCTCAAATCCAGTCCCCCACTGTGAAAATTACTCCGACCTTCCTGTCCAAATGACAAAGAACCATAAATCTGTACTGACTCATCTTTATTACAATCCTGACCAGTCTGGTCATAAAAATATATAGTATATGATTTATGAGGTGGGAGAGCTAGGCCTGGAACCTGGATTTGGAAGGCATATTTTATGAACGCTGGAAATGGAGGATTTGATGAACTAGGTGGTCAGTAGATGAACTCTGGCAAAGACTGCATTCATATTGTGCCTCCTTCTTGTTTATCTAAAAGAGAGAGAGAAAAAGATGGATCATATCACAGTGCCATTTCTATGAGGAGGTACGGGAGGAAGTGATTGCCTCCTCAAAATGCTAAATAAAAAGAAAAAAAATCTATCTATCTATCTATCTATCTATCTATCTATCTATCTATCTATCTATCTATCTATCTATCTATCTATCTATCTATCTGTCTATCTGTCTGTCTGTCTGTCTGTCTCTATATAATGTGTTTATATATATATATATATATATATATATATATATATATATATATATATATACAATTATTATTATTAGTTTTTTTAAATAATACTCTATATAATAATCTCTTTCTCTCTCTCTCTCTGACTTATTTTAAAGTTTATGTATTTTAATTGCCTATAAAATGTCCTTTTTTCCTTTGGATTACAGAGTTTTAACATAAACCTAATGTGATGCATATTTGTCAATCATACATATGTCATTCAGATTTCAACGCTCAAAAAAATCATTGCATATTATTAACTATTTGCATAATTGATTTTATTTAAACAATCACATTTTCAAAGTGCATGTATTCAAATTGTTAATAATCAGTATGAGTTTCTTCACTGTGAATACAATTCAGTGTATACATTTTAAAAAAGTACAAATATGGTTAAAATGTGACTAGCTGGTAAATATATACAGTATGAAATTGACTTTTTTATTATTATTATTACTCTGTTAGTGCACGATAAACGTTAAAAATATGTGTATTCCAAATACATGGAAATTGTATATGAAATTCAGACACATAAAACTGTAAATAAGTTTGAGTCTGAAATGTATGTGAAGTAAAACTGTCTGAATGATCCTTTCTTGAGCTCATTGTGTTTTCAATGAGATCCTATATGGAACGTGAATGTGAGGTGGCTGGTGTTAAAAAGCCATGCGATCATCATGACACCTGCAGTATTTAATGAGAATTTGATTAATGGTCTAAAAGGGAGGTAACTATTAATAACTAATGGTGGTTAGTGGTAATAAGAGACTCTCTAATGAGCGAAATTGGCAGGAATCAAAGGCCCTGAACAGACGGAGGCCAGCAAACCCTTCCCAGCATGATTCTGTGATTTAAATCACCACTTTGCGCAAGTACTGTAAAATGAAGACTTGATGAGAGATGATCTGATGAGTGTGTGGGTGCCCCATTAAAGTCACCATGAAAACAAAATGAACACTTATTTTTATGGAATAATGCAGTGTTTATTATACCTGATTTATCTGGGCAATAATCCCTTGCAACAACATATATTAATTATCAAACAACAATGATCCAGTCAGTTCCCTGACAGAGCCAAACCAACATTATTATTATTATTATTTATTTATTTATTTTTTTCTCATCTGAGAAGACATTTCACCAGGATACATCAATAGGTACATCAAAATAATGAAAGGATATATTTTAAATTGAGCACAATTTAATTATCTTTTTTAAATACAGTTAAGTATTTTTTATAAAATAAATGCAGGCTTGATGTGCATAAAACACTTTCCTAATGCTGCATAATTATCCAGTATTTTAATATAATAAAGTCCTTTCACATCACCATTTCGCCAGGCTACATTTCACATAATAGGCCTGTAGGTGGCACTTGGGCTTCATTATTTATGATAGTTTCATGAAATCGTAAACGGTGTACCATTCATAAATGTAACTGATTACCATTATTGCGTGCAGTGCTTTTTAGCATCCATTTTCTCGGCGATGTAATTTGATTTATAAAATGAGACAAACTGCAGATCGAGATCGCTTCACAAATGTAAGCTTGCATCTGTCCATGTAATTTTCAACTGATTTATGAACAAGTAAGGAAAATGGCAGCTACAATTCACACTATTGTCCAGTGGAAATTGAACTTCTTGTGCCAGATCATGATTGGTTGGTGTATTATGCATGACAAACAGGTATTGATGGATTACGTAATATTCTAAAATAATTCAATTGACACACTAGCTTTGATTATTGATATTTTTTCCCCTTCTTGGCAACCCATAGGCTCTCACTGAAAGAAGGTTTCCGAATCAGTCAGTCAAGCAAAACACACGCAACTATAGCAACGCCTCAGATTGACAGATAGGCTATTATAAAATAAACAGGAATTTTCCGACTTTTGAGCAATTCATTAATGGATTAGTCTGTTTTCCACACGGTTTGTTAACCAAAAAATTAAACTTCATTCAATTCAGCAAAACAGCTCTCAGCTTAAGGAAATGAAACTGTGGCTTCCGAAATAAAACAAAATTAGTCCGTGTGAAAAGATTACATCTGAGCCACTAACACAGCTCTCAGACCCGGTCGCAGTGACAGTCAGTTTAGCAGTAGGTAACTGTGTAGCCGCGGGTCAGGGAGAAGTGTAATAGTGTTTCTGTGATGGCTGCACTTCTGCCTTGCTTGGCTTCATGTTCCCTGCTGGCTTTTGATCTGCCCTGCCGCCGCTCAGCTCTTGCTCTCGGGAAAACATATGTGGAGTTTGGCCAGTTCTTCAGTGATTTGTGGAGAAGTGTGAGGGCACCTCAGATGAAAAGTCATCGGATCAGAAAATGTTGCTGATGCTAGATTTTGGACGTGGATTCCAGCCTTTGCATCTCTGGATGCGCTCGTGCGCCACACACAAGGTCTCCTACACGCGACCGGGCTGCTCGTGTCATCCAATCGCAAGTCTTTAGGAGAGCAGGAAGTGCACGATGGGACCATTAATCAAACGTTAGCATTGCCTTTGTCTGGAACGAGGCCAAATCGCAGGCCATTATTTGTGCTTGGAGGTTATTTTTCAGGCATTAGGGGACCTCAGGGCACCATTAAAATGGTGAATAGGATAAACAGATAGTTACGTCTTTATATGTTTGTTCTTTTTTCTTCCAACAGCATCTGTGACAAGACTGTTAAAATGTGAAAAAATTCCAAAAATAATAAAATACAAGCATCCAGATTGTTACTTTAGTTTGTTAGGTTTATATCCCTCTTTATGATCCTGGTTTGGCTTATTTTTGAGAGACATGTTGTTGGCAGAATGGAATAGCTGGCCATATCATGTTAAAATGTTACTGATATTAATTTCTCATTGCATAGTGATGCAAACATTAATTATTTGTTAGCATACTGTATATATTTTTTGCTGAAATGTGGAGCCAGTATTTTTTTTTTTTCTTAACAAAAATAATTTTATTTAACAAGGACACATTAAATTAAGTAAGGGCATTTATAATCTTAGGAAATAAATTATATTGCAATTGTTTGTCTTTTGAACCTTCATCAAAGAATACTGAAAAATAATAATAAAATAAATAAATAAATAAATAAAATGAATCACAGTTTCCACACAAATATGAAGCAGCACAACTGTTTTCAACAATCATCATATTAGAATGATTTCTGAAAGATCACGTGACACTGAAGACTGGAGTAATGATGCTTAAAATTCAGCTTTGATCACAGGAATAAATTACATTTTAACATATCTACATGTTTTAAATTGAAATATTTCATAATATTATTGTGTGTGTGTGTACTACTTCAGAATTTAATGTTTAATTCCATGGTAACTTGCCACTTCTTTGTAATTATATATATATATATATATATATATATATATATATATATATATATATATATATATATATATATATTATATATATTTATATATTTTTTTTTTTTTTTTTTTTTTTTTTTTTTTTTTACTAGCCCACCATTAGTTATTTGAGAAGTGACTTTAGGACTGAGTTGTCCAAACTGTTATGATGTTTTGGGTCATACATATTTTGCACGTTTTGAAGTGGGCAGCCCGGAGCAGCTGGGGAACGTTCATGTCAAGATTATCAGGGTTTACTTGCTCATGTCGACATCTTCAGCTTTAGGCAAAACAACTTCACCAACTTCACAAGTTTTATCTTCACACACAGCTGTTCCTAAGGGCAAAGCCTGGGCTGTATTTGTACGGGCCGAGCTTTCCTTCAAGGCAACCAAGTAAAATCCTTTTTTTTTTTTTTTTTTTGAAGTGCACCTGTTTTTCATGAAATGAAAATATTTCCGCGTGGCTCTCATGGGCTATTTGATGTTGAGAAGGCATCCTGCTGGAATCCCTGCTCATTTTTACTTGTCAAAGGCTGTAATATAATGAACAGTACCACAGCGATGACATGTTAGAAGCTTTGCTGTGGAGGAAACTTGCTGTGTGAGCAATCGTGAGGGTGAATATATTCAAAAAGTCGTGCTCAAGCGTGTCTTTGTGATGCTGGCTCAAATGATAAAGTACTGCTATTGAGATTCTGTATGAGAACAAATAAATGAGACTTACTCTAATGATGTTTAGTGAAACTGATAGTGAAAGGACATATTTTTAGTGATAGTGAAATTGAAAGGACATATGTTTAGTGAAATTTGATCATATTTGTTGAAAGGTATATAAATTATTAGGGCCTGATGTACTGTGTTAATAATAATTCATTTTCTCTATTAATTTTCACAGGGTTTTTTTTTTTTTTTTTTTTTTTTTGATCAGTGTTATTTTAGATTCATTTATAAAATATTATAGTACTGGCCACTTTTGAGAAAAAAAAAAGTTACAGATCAACAAGATTTCATTTGAGCTTTTTCTTCTCACCTGAGCTCATAAATTAAACGTTGCAATAAGCTTGCTTTTAAGTGCATGTGTGTGTGTGTGTGTGTGTGTGTGTGTGTGTGTGTGTTTTGAACAGGAAATATCAGCTCAAATTGATTTCTGCATATACAAACAATCTAAACGGAAACGTTTGCAGTGTATCTTCCAGTAGGGGGCAGCAGAGATTCACCCAAACTGAGTGAAGGCGCACCAACCGCAGCTGCATCTCTCACAGTGTGTGTGCAGGGCCGTTTCTAGCCTTTTTGACGCCCTAGGCGAACCCCCCCCCCCCCACTCCCTGTTCTTAGATGACATAAACAAAGTTCAGGGCCGTTTCTAGCCATTTTGATGATTAAGTAAACACTCAGATCTTAAATAGCAACACTGAGACACTTCCAAATTATATTTGTGTGTGTATGTGTGTGTAAATTTCTTTTCAGGCTGCAGTTTCTTGTCACATTCAAATTGGTTGTCATACTAATGACACTAATGTGTGGAGATTCAGTGCATTGTGAGTTCCACAAATCTGAATGCATTATTTGTAAATTGACAAATAAGATATACATTTTGCACCATTTATCATCTGTAATACCATTATGTAGTCACTGGATGCCTTTATAGCCCTATAATACATAAACCCAAGCTCCTAAGAAATTGTCATCATACATAAATTAATCTTATTACATTTGGATTTGGATATATGCTCAGATATTATCAATGGCTGCTTTTTGTATTTAAATGGATACATTTCGCCTATGCATAATTCATGCAATGTAGTTCTAAATTATGCCATACAACTCATGGGGGCCGTGCCACTCTTTATCACAACTCTGCTAAAATGTAGGGCCCAGGCGACCGCGTGTCGTGTCATGTGTGTGTGTCTTTGTATGTCTGCGTGCATCCAGCAGGCACATGCTGGGGCAAGAGGGGGTGAAGCTTTGATGCTGGCAAACACCAAGCTCAGCTGTGCACACAACCAACACACTCATCCATTATTTGTTTATTTTCTGCTGAGAATGCCAACTAATTGTCACGAAATGAAACAGCTCTGAGAATCCTGAGGCATTATTATTGCAAATAAAGGCCAGTTTGTGTCTCAAGCTCCTTTTGTCTTTGCTCTGCGGATGATGATACTGTAGTGTGTACTCTTGCAGTGGCACGCGTGCTCACCCATCGCTGTCCTCATGTAAAAATAGAGCCTAACCTGCTGGGCTGCAATCATTTAACAAATCACTCTTTTGCCTAAAATTAACTTTGAAAAACATGGTGGGTGGCTGTGGACGCTCTGTGCCAAGAACACAGTCACTTTGTTAGGATTTATTTGCCGTAGGGCTGAATGAGGATGGAGTTTGTTCTTTGTTGGGACATTAATGGCGCACAGGTCGCTAATGAGGGACAGCAGGATGGTATGTGGAGGACTTTCACCCTGTCATGACAATTTGGGGCACAAACTACTTTTTCGGCATGCACTTGAATAAAAAGTTGAATATCTTTTTGGGTGCATCGCTTTTCCAGACAATTTTTTATGTCAATAATCAAAAGATTTTTTTTTTTTTCATAAAGATATATGAAATATATATATTAAGTATATATTAAGTTCATTAATGGCCATTAATTTGCTTTTACAAATAATAAAGCTGGACATTTCCCATTTCTATTGATTGATGACCTTCTTTCTTTCTTTCTTTCTTTCTTTAATATAATAGAGAATTTTTTTATTATTCACACTTCAGCATATAAATTTGTCCAGGTCATATTTGACAGGTTTTTCTGGAAATATGTTACCTGAGAAGTACTAGAAACACACTACACATAATATCTTGCTAGAGAAATGCTTGTAAAAGAAGAAACCAGAAATTGAACTTTTTTTTTTCCGACATAATGTTCCTCCGTTTGTTAAGCCTGATTTCTGGTTTGTTTCATCTCCAAAACATCAGTATACACTTGCAATTAGAGGAATGGCAGAATCCGCACAACAGTATTTACTAATGTATTTGAAAGAGTTGATATGGCAGAAGACATCTCTCACTGCCAGCAGGAGTGAGCATTAGTGGCAGGCTGCATTAGAGCAAATAAAGCATACTGCGGGGTATGCATATAAATATACTGACGATATAAATATATACTGTTGGTCACTTTGATAGAAATGTATGTCATTAAGTAGTTTGTGATCTGCAACTATACTCTAGTGAAACTACTTTCATTTTGAATTGAACACTAAGTACTGGTCTCTCTCTCTCTCTCTCTCTCTCTCTCTCTCTCTTTCTCTTGCAATTCAATATGTTACAATGTAATGCATAGTGTTTACATTGAATCTAAAACACACACATTTATATATACACTCACCTAAAGGATTATTAGGAACACCATACTAATACTGTGTTTGACCCCCTTTCGCCTTCAGAACTGTCTTAATTCTACGTGGCATTGATTCAAAAAGGTGCTGAAAGCATTCTTTAGAAATGTTGGCCCATATTGATAGGATAGCATCTTGCAGTTGATGGAGATTTGTGGGATGCACATCCAGGGCACGAAGCTCCCGTTCCACCACATCCCAAAGCTGCTCTATTGGGTTGATATCTGGTGACTGTGGGGGCCATTTGAGTACAGTGAACTCATTGTCATGTTCAAGAAACCAGTTTGAAATGATTCGAGCTTTGTGACATGGTACATTATCCTGCTGGAAGTAGCCATCAGAGGATGGGTACATGGTGGTCATAAAGGGATGGACATGGTCAGAAACAATTCTCAGGTAGGCTATGGCATTTAAACGATGCCCAGTTGGCACTAAGTGTGCCAAGAAAACATCCCCCACACCATTACACCACCACCACCAGCCTGCACAGTGGTAACAAGGCATGATGGATCCATGTTCTCATTCTGTTTACGCCAATTTCTGACTCTACCATCTGAATGTCTCAACAGAAATCGAGACTCATCAGACCAGGCAACATTTTTCCAGTCTTCAACTGTCCAAGGTGAGCTCGTGCAAATTGTAGCCTCTTTTTCCTATTTGTAGTGGAGATGAGTGGTACCCGGTGGGGTCTTCTGCTGTTGTAGCCCATCCGCCTCAAGGTTGTGTGTGTTGTGGCTTCACAAATGCTTTGCTGCATACCTCGGTCGTAACGAGTGGTTATTTCAGTCAAAGTTGCTCTTCTATCAGCTTGAATCAGTCGGCCCATTCTCCTCTGACCTCTAGCATCAACAAGGCATTTTCGCCCACAGGACTGCCACATACTGGATGTGAAAAATTGCTTAAATCACCTTTCTTTGCCATTCTGACATTCAGTTTGGAGTTCAGGAGATTGTCTTGACCAGGACCACACCCCTAAATGCATTGAAGCAACTGCCATGTGATTGGTTGATTAGATAATTGCATTAATGAGAAATTGAACAGGTGTTCCTAATAATCCTTTAGGTGAGTGTATATATATATATGATAAAAAATAATTAAAATAAAAAAAATAATTAAAATAAAACAAATCAACTTTGATTATTCTATGAACAATTTAAATTTCAGTGGTGTGTGTGTGTGTGGGCACATCACTGATTTGTTGACTCCTCCCTCTTTTTGCGTCAATATACTGTATCTTACTGCTAGTAAGATACAATCTTGTTTTTCACTTAATAAACATTGATGTTGTGTTTTATTGTTTAACATTTTGAAGTCAGGGCAAAGTGTTTCAAATTTTGGATAAAATGTCTTTCTAATGTCTTTATAGCTAGGGCAGCAGGTGAGGAAGTGTTGCTCTCTCTCTCTCTCTCTCTCTCCAAAAAAAAAAAAGAAAAAAAATCACTTAGAAATTACAAATTCCACAAATAATTACAAAGAAACTGCCAGTAACACATTGAATGAAATGTGAAGTTTTGAAGAATGAATGAAAAGCATTTTATTGTAAAATACTCCAATAGTCTTTGTTTAATTTACAATTTAATTGTGAAAGAAGTCTCTTCTGCTCACCAATAAGGCTGCATTTACGTGATCAAAAATATTGTGAAATATTATTAGAGTTTAAAATATAACAGCTCTCTATCTGAATGTATTGTAAAATGTAATTTATTCCTGTGATCAAAGCTGAATTTTCAGTATCATTCATTCATTCATTCATTTATTTATTTATTTGGTGAAAACTGTTATACATTGCTTTCACTTCAATAAATTAATTAATTAATTATTATTATTATTATTTTATGAATAGAGAGTTAAAAAGAACAATATGTATTTGAAATATAAATCTTTTGTAATATTATAAATGTCTTTTTAAATGTTACTTACCCCAAACTTTTGAAAGGTAGTATCAGGGTTTGCTGGTTTATAAACATGTTTTCTGAATGTAAAAATAAAGACTAGAGAAAGAGTAATGACACTGAATATTCAGCTTTGAGACAGTGTCTCAGATGTAACATAAGACACAAACAGTTTTCCTGATTAGAGACCAAATTAAAATAGTTCAATTGTTCTGAAATGTTAAAATGTAGTTTATTGCATTATCAAAAACATTTATCAAAACATATTTATAATAGTTGCTAGTACTACCTATCCTATGATAAAAACTCTGGGTTTACGCCGCTAGTCAAGTATATGGCTATGCAGGACTATTTTATTATTATTATTATTATTTTTATTTTTATTTTTATTTTTTCCTAATGAATTGCAGTGAAATGAAGATGGTATTATCTGTCACCTATTTATCTGTATTATCTGGCATCTTCCTCAGCAGTGCTGTGTGATAATGCAGAATTCACGCACCCTCTGGTCTTCATTATTCTCCGAGCTTCCAGAAGTTCTTCTGCGTGTAATGTGCCACAGCGGCGGGGAAATGCATGACGGAAGTGCACAGAATCGATTACATTTGGCATGTGGCACATCAAAAGAATAAAGAGGCTCTACCGTAATGTAAATTTCTTGTGCAGGGTGATGCGACTCATTCTTGGAAATGTGAGCTGTGTGATGTTCATTACCTGTTTCATAGACTTTATATTTTACCTTTACCAAACACAATGCTGGGTTTGAGGGATACGCTTAGAAAAACCCACCTTGCTCTTAAAATGAGAGGCAGACAGAAAGCAGAGGTGGGTGCAGGACTCATCATTTAATTAAACTTGCAGCGAACCAGTCTCTCTCTCTCTCTCTCTCTCTCTCTCTCTCTCTCTCTCTTTCTTTGTTATCTGAAACTTCAAGACAATTGGGCAAATGTCGAGTTGCTCTTGTCTTTCAGCAGTGACTCCAGAGGAAGCAGGTTTTGTTTAGCACTCCTGTGAATTCAATCAGTTTACATGTAGTTGTTGACCAGGAAGGTCAGCATTAAACATTTATTCGGACCTTTTCCGGTTGTGTTTGCTTCTAATATTTATATATTTCTATACTGTGGGTGATCAGCTCACAGAAACATATAAACATTGATTGTGATGGGAAGAAAGGTGAGAAAGGTGCTGCCTTCCTAGTAAATTGATTTATTTTTTCCCCTTAGTCTCTTCATCAGTATGTTGACTTCAGATGATGTTATTACATTTGGGGAACTTTGAGAATCATAGGTCCCATATATACCCTACATCTATCAGAAATGTTCAATATTTAACAAACACTTAAGTTCAGTTAGAGGTTGGTAAGATTTTTTATTTATTTATTTATTTATTTTTGAAAGAAGTCTCTTCTGTTCACCATGGCTGCATTTATTTGATTAAAAATATAGTACAATTGTGAAATATTATTGCAATTTAAAATAACTGTTTTCTTTAAGAATATATTGTAAAATGTAATTTATTGCTGTGATCAAATCTGAATTTTCAGCATCATTACTCCAGTCTTCAGTCTCACATGATCCTTCAGAAATCATTATAATATACTGATTTGCTGCTCAAGAAATATTTCTGATTAGTATCAATGTTGAAAACAGTTGTCCTGCTTTATATTTTTGTGAAAACGGTGGGGTCAGGATTCTTTGATGAATAGAGAGTACAAATGAACAGCATTTATTTGAAGTAGAAATATTCTGTAACATTATAAATGTCTTTACTTTTACTTTTGATCAATTTAATGCATCGTTGATTAATACTGATATTATTGTTGTTGTTGTTACTATTATTAATCTTAGAAGAACACAACATAATGTATATTAAAAATAAATCTTCTATAATATTATATATATATATATATATATATATATATATATATATATATATATATATATATATATATTTTTTTTTTTTTTTTTTTTTTTTTTACTATCAGTTTTTTTTTTTTTTTTTTTTTAATGTAAGAAGTGCCCCTAAACTTTTGATTTATTTTCTTCTGCTAAGTAATAACAAGTTTATTATAAGTTCATTCGTTGCATTTGTCAAAAAAATGCAGCAACCAGACAAATTAATATAGAATGTGTTCACAGTGATTTTACAATAGCTTTGAATGTGGCTAAACCAGAATTTGGAGTCTGAACAATGTTTTCAAAGCAAATATAAAAAAGAGTCCAAAACTTTTGTGATCAGAATACTCAAAACACATTCAGAGGTTGAAACACAAGACCACATCACTTTTTTTAGTGTAAATACTTATGTACTAAAGAAATGTTGCTCAAAGCATTATGATGCATACAAAATAAATAAATAAATAAATAAATAAAATAAAATAAAACCCATTAATGCACAGATAAGTTATTTTGCCTGAATTTTGTGACACAGATCATGCAAAGCACATAAGAAGTTCAGTAAAGAGCACTCAACTTGCACAGGCACATTTGTGATGAGATTAAAACTCAAGTATATTTGAGAGAATCAGTGTGTCATCATCATGCATACTGACATAGTAAGTCATGAAATCAGACTCTCTCTTCCACAATATCCATTCAACATCCAAGATGTAGGTGACTTTTTTTCTTCTTCAGTCGAACAGTAAATCAGATTTTTAAATGAATCCTTGGTTCTAGGTGATTTATAAAATGCAAGTCATTGGCTGCACATTTTCGAGAATTAAAAAAAAGCACATCAAGGACCACAAAATTAATACACGTGGGTCCTGACGATATATTGAGGTGTTATGAGAAATTATTATTTTAGAGTGTTTGTTTCAACTAGCTGGTTCAATTCACCAGTTTGTTTACAAAATCACACAACGATGTAACATATATTATATATATATATATATATATATATATATATATATATATATATATATATATATTATATATATATATATATATATATATATATATTGTTATGGAAGGGGACTCAGACAGACAATTAGAATGAAAAGGGATGTTTATTGTAAGCAACTGAGGCAGGATGGATAATGGCTGGTGAGTAGTAGGTAGAGTGGAGAGGTTCTCAGAATAATAGCGGATTGCAGTAATACTTTGGGTTCCTACAGGAGCTTGTGGAATGGTTGGTAGCTGGATGATAGACAGCCAACACCTCACCAATGGCCGTAACTTGCAGACGAAGGAGAAGAGGAGAAGAGAGGAGCAGAGGAGGTAAGTACACAAGGTAGGTTAAGTTATCAATCTTTGGCTGGAGTTGCATTAAGAGTCCACTTTGTACAAACGAGACCAGACACTAGAGTGGTGTAAGGTGTGTGCTTATGAAGGAGTCTTGATGAGGGTGATGATGAAGAGCAGGTGTGTGTATTTAAAACTCAGGTGAGGGTGTGCGCTGTGAATTGGTGGTGAGAGAGCTTGTTCGGGGACCAGGACGGTCGGGGTGTGTAGAATGGAAAGCCTCCAGCAGAGTGGGGTCGAGAACGTCATCCCAACGGGATCCAAGACTGTTCCTCCCGGCCATAGCCTGTACTGTAGTCCTGGTGGGCAGCCCGGCGGAGTGGCTGTGGAAGCATTGGAGGAGGGAACTGGAGTGGAATCCAGTAGATAGGACTGAGGAAGAGTTCTTTGGGTATGATGGGTTCTGTTTCTTTCTGACTTTCTTCGGGAGCATGGAGGCGTGAGAGAGCATCAGCTTTTGTGTTTGAATCGGGTGAAGAAAAGTACTCACCGGGCCTGACGAGGATTGAGTCGTTTAGCATCACATAGGTATTGCAGGTTCTTGTGGTCTGAGAGGACAGTGAACGGATGTTGTTCTCCCTCTAACCAATGCCTCCATTCCTCCAAGGCCATCTTGATAGCGAGAAGCTCCCTGTTGCCAATGTCATAGTTTCTGTCTGCCGGGCTGAGTTTGTGGGAGAAGAAGGCGCATGGATGGAGTCTGGCTGGAGTCCCCTGCTGCTGAGACAACAACGCTCCTACTCCAGTGGTTGAGGCATCCACTTCTATGATGAAGGGCTTATCAGGGTCTGGATGGACGAGGAGTGGTGCGCTGATAAATGCCACTTCGAGTGATGTAAAAGCTTCGGTGGCAGCTGGAGACCAGGACAGAGACTTGGGCTTGCTTCTGAGCAGGTTGGTTAGAGGACTGGTAATGGTACTGTAATTCTGGATGAAGCATTTGTAGAAATTGGCAAATCCTAGGAAGCACTGGCATTCTTTGATGGTGGTGGGTACTGGCCAGTTCTTGATGGCTTCCACCTTCCCCTCATCCATTTGGATGGTCGATGTTATAGCCAAGGAACTGCACTGAGGGTTGGTGGAAGGAACATTTTTCTGCTTTAAGGAAGAGATGGAACTCACTCAGGCGTTTCAGGACTTCGCAATGTGGCGATGATGTTCGGCCATACTCCAAGAGTAAATGAGGATATCATCAATATAAACGAGGACAAATCGGTGGAGAAACTCCCGGAGTAACTTGAATTCATGAAGTCCTGGAATACGGAGGGGGCGCTAGCTAATCCGTACGGCATGACAAGAGATTCGTAATGGCCAATAGGGGTCACAAAGGCAGTTTTCCACTCGTTCCCCTCACGTATCCGGATGAGGTTGTAGGCGCTGCGGAGGTCCAACTTGGTGAATACGGTGGCTCTGCTTAGATGTTCCAGTGCCGCTGGGATGAGAGGAAAGGGGATAACAGAACATCACGGTTATCTTATTGGTAGCCCGCAAGCCTCTGTCCTTCTTGGCCAGAGGCTTGCGGGCAGATGTAGCCTTGCGATAAAGCCTCTTCAGTATACTCCTCCATGGCCTTCTGTTCTGGGAGTGATAGTGGATAAATCTTTCCACAGGGCGCTGGCTCACCCAGAATTAGATCTATGGCACAGTCCCATGGCCTATGTGGTGGCAGCTGTGAGGCTTTCTTCAGGCAGAAGACATCCCTGAAGGGGGCGTAGCAGGCTGGAATATTCACTGACTGTTTTTCCACAGGGCTTTCGATTGACGTAGAGTTGATTGTAAGTGTCTTGGGTTGGAGTGCTGGTGTCTAAGGAGGGTGAGAGAAACAATTAGGGAAACAATTGCTGCCCCACTTCAGGATCTCACCAGTTTTCCAGGAGATGATTGGGTTATGCTGCACAAACCACGGGCGGCCAAGTATCGCGTCAGCGGTGGATCCCTCCAGAACCAGGAGATGAATCATCTCTTCATGTAACAGTCCTACTTGGAGGTGGATGGGACCCGCACAAAAAATAAATGCGTCTTCAGTTAAGTGGTTTTCCTGTTATCGACTGGACTTGGTAGACGGTTTTGGTGGTTGAGTTCAGGAGGTTGAGCTGGTGGCAGAGGCTTCCGGAGATGATATTTCCAGCTGACCCGGAATCAAGGAGGGCATGTACTGGAATAGAGAAATCAGAGGCAGTAAGGATTACAACAGCGGTGAGGGGTTGCATATTCACAATGGCCGGCCTAATGACACTCACCACGGGTCGAGGTGGACAGATTGGGCATGAAGAGATCACATGCCCGCCTGCTCCACAATGTAGGCAGAAGACCTGGGTCAGCCGCCTCTGCCGTTCAGCCGATGAAAGCCTACTTGTATCCACTTGCATGGGTTCGTTGCCTGGTTCTGGAGTGCTGGTGATTACTGGCCGACGGAGGAGGGAGTGCCGGAAGATGGGAGTTGCTCTTCAAAGCAAGACTGCATACAATTAGCACATCGGATGGACAACTTTATGAAGTGTCCCAACCCTTAAGAGACATATACATAGTATCAGAAAAATGGTTGCAGGAATCTCATTTTTCATGGTATCTCCTTCAGATTTGAAATAGAAACTCATGAGACATTTGACTTTCAACCCATTACTTTTCTAGATTGTTCCAGGACTGATTTAATGTATTTTTATATCAAATAAAAAAATAAATAAAAAATCAGTGTGGTAAAAAAAAAAATTCAAGGCACTTCAGTGTCTATAACTTTTAATATTTTTGAGCATTATCAACTCTGGTTGAAAAAAAGTACAGCCCAAATGGTCTTCTTTCCAAAGACACCAAAATTATGTGTGTAAAACACTGAAGTAAGGAACTGTTAAAAAATTAAATTAGGTAGGGCACTTTCAAATGTGAGTCTCATAATGGGGGGTGCTGACTAACAGGTTAACGAACTTGCTTCAAGAAAGTAACATTTCAATACATATATTTTTGGTTTTAATATTTTTTTATTTTTTTATTGTGTGGTAACCGTTTTATAAAAGCAATAAGGTACTTGAGGCAGTGCTGTATCGTGTATTTTTTTATTGTGTGGTGCCTAACAATGCTCTTTGGCCGTGATTTACTTATGATACAGCACGGCCTCTCATACCTTATTGCTTACATATATATATATATATATATATATATATATATATATATATATATATATATTTCATAAACTATGAGAAACCATAAAACAACTTTCATTTGCCCCCTTCATTTCAGTTACACATGCACAGACAGTATAAGTGGCTCATCAGTTCAGTGACTGTTGGAGGAACTGGAGCGCTGAAAGGGTTCAATCATCATAGGATCAGATATGCCAGTATTTTGCCTCTTTTCCAGTCGGAGTGACTGTCAGGCGTCTGAAAGTGAGTTTTGATTGAGTAACTTGCTGATCTGTGCTGCTTGAGCTGCGAACTGTTTCAGACAGTTAAGTCCCATTTGTTGAACTGGTTCAAGTTCACTAAATAGAACTGGTTCAAAATAATGATTGGTTCGTGAACGAACAGTGCTCTGTACCGGATAGTTTGCCTCTGGATTACAGGTAATAATGCTATAAATAATGTTCAGTCTTGCACAGACTGATCGCTTCACTTTTCATATCATCAGGAGCCAAGGGTCTTTATTTTATATTCGAGCAGCCATTGACTTGCGTTTTATGAATCACCAAGGACCAGAGATTCAGCTAAAAATCTTCACTGTTCTACCGAAGGAAAAAAAAAAAAACGTCACCTACATCTCGGATGGAGTAAATTGAAATTGCTTCTGAATCCTTTCTAACCCCAAATGTGGATTCTCCTTCTCCGGCCATGTCTAAGGATGAACACTGCTTTTCAAAATGAGACTGTCTGGTCTCCACTTTGGGTTTGACAGCCTTTGATTCATAACAGCACTGAGACCATCATCTCGAGGGAGTCTTCCTCACTATCCCTGTGCTTCATTCAGCATATCCAGATGCTCCTCACATGAAATGTGAAGTAACAGAGCACCGCCGTCCACGCTTGCTTCTTAATATAATCCATTGCTGTCTGTGTCACATCCCTCAGCAGCATCTGAGAGATAAGATGGTGTTCTGAAGAGTGGAAAAAATCTAATCCGATTACACTGCTTCCAAACACATAATGCAAAACGAGACGGCATGCCATTGTATAGTGAATCATTCAAGAAGAAATCTCAGAACTGTTCAAATTAAGTATGTTTGTGATGGAGATAATTAAAATTTCCCTGTGTAAATTGCTTTATACATTCAGATTCATGTGCAGCTGCATTATCAGTTGGTAATAATCGCTTATGCATCACGGCTTTGCTCAGTCAACAAGTCAAGTCAAGTCAACTTTATTTATATAGCGCTTTATATAATACTCATTGTGTCAAAGCAGCTTTACAGTATCAAACAGGAACATTGTTTGTCAAAACTGGATTTCACCTGAATGTTTGAAGCAAAAGGAAAAGACCAAAAATAAAACATCTTGATAATCATACACATGCCCTTGTGAAAAAAAAAAAGTGTGCTTAATTGTATTAAATGTGCATTTGTAGTGTACTTCATATCTTAAAAGTATATATAATAACATTAATAATAATAATAATAATAATAATAATAATAATAATAACAAAATACATTATCAAAATACCACTTAAGTAAAAGAGATACTTCCATAACACACTTAAGTGCACTTAAAAATGCTAATAATGTTAATTTTACAAGTTTTACTTTAAAGTAATTTTTTTTTTTAGTCTTTGTTTTAATTATCATTTGTCATGTTATAAAGTGCACTTGTTTTGGTGTGTTAACTAACATACTAAAGTACATGTGTAGTAACTGATTATCATTTTAACTGTAGTGTTATTTGATATTACATTTAAAGTTTTATTGGCGTTAGAACTGCTCTGGCCGCACAGACATGAAAACATCTTGTATGGTATCTACTGTATCAGCGACAGGTTGAGCATCTGTCACTCATGTTAACTCAATGTTAATAAGCAGCATGCATACTAAACAGACAATTTTAATATGTGTATAACAATGTGTCATCAATTATCTGAGACTTAAGAAACTTTGTGTATTTCTTTCTGCATTTGCTCCCTGTCCCTATGCTGTATGGTGTGAAAAGCATTGTGTTGTTTGTAAAATGCTGAATTCTGTCATCAAATGAAAAGCCCTGCTTATCCAGCATCTGCCCAACAGCAGTAAACTCAGTTTGCCTTCCGGGGTTTCAGCATGTTACATCATGTCATTCTGAAGAACACTGATTGCTGCAGTGTGTTGACTCAACTATATGTGTATATATATATATATATATACACAACGTTCTTATAGATCACAAAGAGACACTAGTGTACATGCAGTACATGATACCTACAGTACACATGATTCACGGCATATCCTGTACAGTTACTTAGGACAGAAGTTAATAAAACAGACTGATGGTCACTCTTGTGGTGATGTGGTCTCTTCAAAGCCCAGTTTGAGATCAGAACAAGAACAATTTACTGTTTCTTCCAGTTGCTATGGAAACAAAAGGTAAAAAAGAGGAATGCTTTCTTAGTTATGAATAAATAAATAAACGTCAAGAGTATACTCAGTTTTGCAGCTAGATTAATTTATGATATTCCTCATCAATACATTGATTAATATGTTCAGACTTAAAATTAATCTGAAATCAATTTTGACCCAGTTTGCTGTTCCCTGGTCTTATTGTGCATGATTTATTAGTGTACAAAAAAAAAAAAAAAAAAAAACTTCTTCTAGGCTGTCTCAGCTGCACTCATCTAAAAACATCCATGTTGGTCTGTAATTCCCACTTTTCGTGATTCCATAAATTCCCAACAATTAAAATCAAGTCCCTGCTTATTTTTCCTTGTTGAATGCTGGAGGTCAAGGTTTGGTTAACAGTTTATCTCCTGATAGTAGATGCTGTAAAAGGCTCTTTTTTTTTTTTTTTTTTTTTTTTTTTTTTTTTTTTTTTTTTTTTACAAGCAACATGTTAATCAAAAATGTTTTTTATTATAGTTTATATATATTTTTTCTATTTCTATTGTGTGTGATGTTTTGTAATTAAATTAGAAAAAGGTTTTATTTTTTTTAAAATTTTTTTTGAGCAAAGACTCATAACCAATAATCACCACAACATCAACAACAACAACAACAAAAAAAAAAAATTTGTTTTGTTTATTTTTATTTTTGTTTTTGTTTTTGAGGTGATGACATCCCCAAAGGGAGTTTTTTTGAGATTTTGTCAATCTTAGCTCACTTTTGGGTAGAAATTTGTTCCCAAAATATGGTTAAGTAGGTACACACACACACACACACGCACACACACACACACACACACACACACACACACACACATAATATGCTTTGGATTATTAGGGGTTCAAGAAGGGCCAAGGATCAGAAATCTCTATGTAAAACGGATTGGGCAAACAAAACCGTATGTCATACAGACTTGAAACTTGGAGGGATGGTATTACTCACACCGTCTAAAACATCACCTCAGCTCACCTCAATCAGCCTGATTGCGCTACAGAAATCAAAATGACTAAATCGCTCATAACTCCCTAACCGTTAGTCACAGATTCAGTTGCATTGTGTCATAGGGTATTTTGGATTTTTTGAAAAACCTACTTTTGCGAACTAGTCCTAGGTTTTTCGCCTGATCTGAATGAAACCAGTGCAGAAAGCTTGTAGCGGACCCCGTCCGAATGATGGGCGCTGAATAAACTTATAAACAGTCCTTTCGTGCACGAGTTCTGTTAAGCCATCATGAAGCATTCACTCTCCATACCTTTTTTCATTACACCCTCTGAGCAGTGAAAGCGGATTCCGATTCCAAATAAAAGTCCTCCATAAGCAACAGAAATAATACAATCCTTAGACAAATTTTAACATACAAAATATACCAAAGGCAACACAAAACAAGTAGGGAAATTAAGTATAACTCTTATTAAAGTCTGTTACAAAGATTCTCTGGAGAGTGAATATCAATAATTATTAAAAAGGTGAACTTTTGACTCACAGTTGCAAAGGGATGCCAAAACGTTCGAAAGGCGCAGGGCCACTTTTACTAAAACGGCTATGACTTTTGAATGGAATGAGATATTGTTGCCAAATGCAGAACACTCATGTAAGAGCACATTCTGAGGTCACATGAAAAACAATTGCGGAGCTTGGCCACTTGGTGGTGCTATAAAAGGGGGAAAAACATAAAAATGGCTATAACTACACAATAATTTGTCAGATCAACATGAAAATTGTTATGCAGTGTCTTTGTCCAAAGTGCCACAGGTGTTCATAAGGACATTTGCGTATCTCAAAATAAATAAATAAATAAAAATAAAATAATAATAATAATAATAATGATAATAATGATAAATAAATAAAATAAAATAAAATAAATAAATAAATTTTGGCCAATAAATATTGAGCACCTGTTAGACAAGGTTAACAGAGGTCGATCGAAACGAAACTCAGTGGGCCTGTTCGACTCATGGTGCTTAAGGTCTGAGAAATTTGAAAGAAACAGGCCACTGTGGGTTATAACACATTTTTCAAGGGTGTAAACGATTGTATATTGCACAACTTTTCACCCATACACACAATATTCATATAATCTGATAGACCTCCTCATTCTGAACAACTTTGCCTCTATAAAGAAAACTTTTGTAAATCGATCTAGTCCTTCGTTTTTCTTAAAAAAAACAAAAACACCTTAACTTAGGAGCTTGGTTCGCATTGCCGGCAATAAATCAGACTTGTTCCCGGTACATGTTGGACTCCGGCAGGGCTGCTCTTTATCACCGGTCCTGTTCATTATTTTTATGGACAGGATTTCTAGGTGCAGCCAAGGGCCGGAGGGTGTCCGGTTTGGGGACCACATGATTTCGTCTCTGCTTTTTGCAGATGATGTCGTCATGTTGGCTTCATCAGGCCAGGACCTTCAGTGTGCGCTGGGACAGTTTGCTGCAGAGCGTGAAGCGGCTGGGATGAGAATCAGCACCTCCAAGTCCGAGGCCATGGTTCTCAGCCAGAAAAGAGTGACTTGACCCCTTCAGGTTGGTGGAGAGCTCCTGCCTCAAGTGGAGGAGTTCAAGTATCTTGGGATCTTGTTCACGAGTGAGAGAATGATGGAGCGGGAGATTGACAGGCAGATAGGTGCAGCTTCTGCAGTGATGTGGTCGATGTACTTGTCTGTCGTGGTAAAGAGGGAGCTAAGCTGCAAGGCTAAACTCTTGATTTACTGGTCGATCTACATTCCTACTCTCACCTATGGTCATGAGCTGTGGGGTCATCACTGAAATGATATGATCCCGAATACAGGAAGCCGAAATGAGCATTCTCTGTAGGGTGGCTGGGCACTCCCTTAGAGATAGGGTGAGGAGCTCGGCCACTCAGGAAGAGCTCAGAGTAGAGCCACTGCTTCTCCACATCAATAACCAATAACCACACCAGGACGCCTTCCTGGGGAGGTGTTCCGGGCATGTCCCACCGGGAGGAGGCCCTGGGGAAGACCAAGGACACGCTGGAGGGACTATGTCTCTCGGCTGGCCTGGGAACGCCTCGGTATCCCCCCGGAAGAGCTGGAGGAAGTGTCTAGAGAGGGAAGTCTGGGCATCTCTGCTTAGACTGCTGCCCCCGCGACCTGGCACCAGATAAGCAGAAGAAGATGGATGGATGGATGGTAAAACAAATACACTGCAGTTCAATTATCTGGACTTTCTAGGTCAGGGATTGGCTACCCATGGCTCCCCATGGCTCCCGAGCCACATGTGGCACTTTCATCCCTCTGCGGTGGCTCCCTTTAGCATTGGTGTACAATACGCAGGGGAGGTGTCCCCCGATTTTTAATAAAAAACAAACTCTTTCCCATTTACTTTTTTCTCGGGCAAGTGTGTTCACATAGAGGCTTTCAAGGGCCAATGTGAATAAATCTAGATTTAAATTAAAAGAGACAATACAGTCACATTGTTTTGGATACGTTATTCTCATCCAAAATGATGTGAACATCACATAGCGCCGAACACTGTCATGCGATGAATGTTTCATTCATACTCGAAGCTGGAGGGCGCTCTCGTACGGAAAGTCCAAAATGGAATCATATGATAGAATTAACTTTTAGCTCAACATTGTGATGTCTTATCAGCCATCGGTGATGAACAATGGCATCATCTATTGGCCCAACCCTATTTTCCAAGTCTTTTATATGAATGATACAGTGGTAATTAACATAGCATACATACAGTACAGAATCTATAAAATATATTTTCTGCCTTATGTGATAAAAATGAAAAAAAAAAAGTGTTTGTAGTATATAAACTATATACTACAAATATACTGATTATACAATCATAACCATAAATTTGTCACTATTAAAATATATATAAAAAATATTATAGAAGACAAATGATAGGTTATTGTCCAGCAGTGTATTTTATTTCTTAGTCAGTTAAAAGTAAGAGATAAGAAAGGTTGTCTTTTTTTTTTCCGTCAATTAGACATACATATATAAATATTATTAGACCTATTATTATTATTATTACTACATTTGACATTTCTGTCCCCCTCACTTCTGGAAAAAAAAAACAAAAAAACAACAACTTTCTTTTAACTGGCTAAGAAATGGAAGCGTCAGTGCAAGTTCTACTAGGAAGACGTATTGCCACATCACGTATTACAATTAGATCTAGCCAATCGACACTCAACACGAAGAATTTAAAAGCCCTCTACTCACCCTTCATTGTATTTGCAGATAATGCCGCAACGTTTCCCTCCATCCTCCCCACCACCACCAGGTTGGCCCCGTCCATGCGGGGGTATGCTCTGCCCTGCCTTCTTCTTCGGCAGGAATAGCTGGAATCTACAACGTCTGATTACAAGCTACAGATGGGGCCTACGCCAAAATAATTGTGTTCTTTGTATTGGTTTTGTAAATAAATACTTTTGGGTTTATCTTCACCTCCTGAGTCTTCCTGGTAGAAATAAAAGTTAGGCCAAGATGGCGGCGCATACACATTGTGAGGCTCAGTGTCTCTCCAGTATTGCAATTTTGCAGTATTTTTCCTGCTCATCTTAGGTCTGTTCGTATTGAACAGCTTTGCCTTAACATCTTACACCCAACAGGAGCTTTTGGATTTTGTTTTGCACTTTCCAACAGTTTTATCACCAATCTTTGACTCACCCCTGAGATCTCCAGAACACCCGAGGCTACGCACTCTACTCGGCCGGGCGGAAGTGCTCGCAGGCGGACTTGAGATCGTAAACACAGCCGGGGGAAGCGTGGAGGTCTAAGAGCTAAGCTAAAGCTAACACCTCTCCAGCTCTCTTTACCCAGCATTTTCCTTGCTAATGTGTGGTCACTGGTGAAAAAAATGGATGAGTTATGACTTCGCATCACCCACAGTAAGAGACATTTGGATTGGAATGTCATGGTTTTCACAGAAACATGGCTACACAGAGACGTACCCAATAATCCTATTGAGCTAGCTGGACGCTACATGCTCTAGGCAGATAGGACAGCAGATGACTCCGGCAAGACAAGAGGCAGCAGATTGTGCATTTATGTTAACAAAGCTTGGTGTACGAACACTGTCATTGTTGGGAGACACTGCTCAGCTAACCTAGAGTTTCTCATGGTTAAGTGTAGACATTTTTATCTGCCGCGGGAGTTCACTTCCACCATTATAACTGCAGTCTATATTCCATTGGATGCTAATGCCAAGCTTGCTATGAACGCACTGCATGCAGCCATTAGTAAATAACAGACTGCTCACCTAGAGGCTGCTTTTATTGTCGCGGGTGATTTTAATCACTCCAAATTAAAGACAGTGCTCCCCAAATTCCATCAACATGTTTCCTGACACACTAGAGGAGACAAAACTTTGGATCATGTTTACACAAACATTGATGGAGCTTACATCGCAACCCCCCTCCCCCACCTCAGACAGTCTGATCACCTTTCTTTGTTTCTCACCCCTAAGTATTCACCCCTCATCAACCGTGTGAAGCCATCAGTGAGGACCATCAAAGTGTGGCCAACTGGAGCAGACTCTTTACTTCAGGACAGGTTTCAACACACAGACTGGAGCCTGTGGCTCTCACACAGACATTGATATCTATACATCCTCTGTACTGGATTACATCAACACCACCATTGACAGTGTTACAATATAAAAACAGATAACAACATACCCTAATCAGATGCCATGGATGATGCATCAGATGCGACTCCTGCAGAAAGCCCGCAACACTGCCTTCAGATCATATGACACTCAGGCCTACAGCAAATCCTGGGCTAACCTGAGGAGGGGCATCAAAAAAGCCAAGTACTGCTGCAAGCTAAAGGTAGAAGAGCACTTTTCCAACTCTGACCCCCTACACATGTGTCAGGGCATCCAGGCCATCAGTGACTACAAGCCAAGCAACTCTACTCCAACGGTCACAGACGTCTCCTTCCTTAACGAGCTAAATTATTTTATGCTCGCTTCAACAGCAACAGCAAGGAGATGGCCACCAAGATCACACTCTCAGCAAACCACCAACCCCTCAAACTCACCTCCACAGATGTCCACACTGCATTGAGCCGGATCAAAGCACGCAAGGCTGCTGGCGCCGGACGGCATTCCTGGACGTGTGCTTAGGGCATGTGCAGAGCAGCTTGCCGGGGTCTTCACAGACATTTTCAACCTGTCCCTCACCCAAGCAACTGTGCCAACATGCTTTAAGTCCACATCCATTGTGCCAGTGCTGAAACAGTCCTCCCTGATGTGCCTGATTGACTACCGCCCCATAACACTCACACCTATCGTTATGAAGTGCTTTGAGCGACTGGTCCTAGCACACCTCAAGGACTGCCTCCTACCCACAATGGACCCACACAAATTTGTTTACCATAGCAATAGGAGCACAGAGGATGCAGTATGCAGAGTGCTGCACTCTGTACTCACACACTTGGACAATAACAATAAATATGTACGGATGTTGTTTGTTGACTTCAGCTCAGCATTTAACACCATCATTCCCTCCAAGCTGACCACAAAACTTGGAGACCTGGGGCTGGATTCACGTAAATCTTCTTAAGAAATAAATTAAGAAATTTCTTAAGATAAATTCCACGAAGTTCGTAAGAATGTTCTAAAGTGCAATTCTTAAAAAAAAAAATGTTAATAAGTTCTCAAATATTTCCTTAAGAATATCTTTTTTTTTTTTTTAAGAAGAAAACATCAGCCGTTATTTGAATGAATACATGGTGCACTGATAAAATCACACTATTGTCTTTTTGCGCTTCCTGCAGATTACCTATAGACTGTATAAAAATATTACCTTAATAATCATAATATGCATGCACACTATTTTTGTCATGAGCTTGACTGGCGCTCAGGTTTTTAATGCGGCATGATTTTGAACAGTTACTTTAAAAATAGCCTGTCTCAAACTGCAGTAATATGTTTCATTAATTTTTGTGCTGTGTTCTGAGTGAATGCTTCCGGTATGTATGTCCGCGCTTCTACAGCAAATGTGTCCTGCGCGTTTGTATGCACTGAATACTCCTAAAGATTACTCCGTATTTATAACCTAAAATCAAAAGTGTTCAACTAAAGTTCCCTATCTGACTTGTTTTAGAGTTGCTACTGAGTTTTGAAGTCAGCAAAAAGTAGCATCACACATAGGCTAATCATAATGACCGATCATGTTTACATTAACGGTCATCGATCACTTCAGAAAACTCGTGCACATCCCTAGTCCTACTATGTATTATATGTAGCTATTGTTGTAATGCTTAAATATAACAGTTAATTTGAAATAACCCAATAAATTAATTAAATATTTTGGGATTAAAGACCAGTCTGGGGCTGTCCTGAATTTAAGAAGTTATTAACAATGATTTTTAAGAAGATTCTTTTCAAGAATTTGAATTCTTCTTAGGTTTTGTCTTAAGAACAATCTTAAGAAACAAGATAAGAATATTCGTAAGATTGATTTTTGGGAATACAAAATATTCTTAACTTTTTTCTAAAGTTAAAAAATAGGAAGAAAACGACAGTTAAGAAGAATATTCTTCTTAAGAATGTTTCGTGAATCCGGCCCCTGGACATTAACACCTCCCTCTTTAACTGGATTATGGACTTTCTGACCAACAGACCTCAGCATGTTAGGTCAGGCCACACCTGCTCCACCACCATCACCAGAGGTGTCAAGTAACGAAGTACAAATACTTTGTTACCTTACTTAAGTAGATTTTTGGGTATCTATACTTTACTGGAGTAAATATTTTTCAGCCGACTTTTTACTTTACTCCTTACATTTTCACGCAATTATCTGTACTTTCTACTCCTTACAATTTAAAAATAGCCTCGTTACTCCTATTTCATTTCGTTTTGTTTTCATTGATAAAAAAAATGCTAATAAAAACGTATCCAGATAAATCGCGCCATCCGGATGACGTGAATTTGATTGTGGTTGGATGAGAAACATTCCGACACCCTATTGGTTTGTACGTGATCCATCGCACTTGCACATGACACAAATCACATCACACTCCAGCAAGGACATAGCCAGTGTTGGGTTCGTTTATCAAAAAATATATTTCTTAAAAGATATTATTTCTTACTACTGGCTGATTTATCAAATGGGTGCTTTCTCTTCTTCCTCCGATAATTAAGCTGTAGGTAGTTCGGTAGCGAGACGTTTGAATAAATTAGCGTTTGCGATTGACAACGCAATTTGAACAATGTTGTGATACCAACTTTGTAACTGCGTTATCCCCTCGTTCAACTTTTAAAAAAACATATCTCGAGAATTTATGGTGGTTTTTCCCCATCCCACTGCCTCTCATGTTTTTAAATAAAAAATGTATTGTGTGATTGGTATTTCCGCGCTTTGTATTAAAACTATGCATGCATACATGATGCTGTTTTGTTTATAGTTGTTTAAGCAACTTAATTATAATTGGTTTATAAACATTATTTTAAATATTATTCACTTAATAGTCATGTATTCTAATGCTTGAATAAACGTACATTAGTAATATTTTGCTCGATGCGCCCTCTTGTGACCTCAGGAGGAAAAGCCAAAAGCTTCTCTTCACTCTAACTGAAATTATGCATTTAAAAATTTGAATATAATTCGAATTTTGATAATACATAAGAAAAAACTCGAATTTAGTTTTTCAGCCATTTTGACAGGCCTATAGCAGACGTATGTAGCGATACAGGAAGGTATCAGTCAAGAAGGTATCAGGATTATGAGGTTATTTTTCATTTTTATTTTTTGATTAATCACTTGGATTAATCATTCATTTTGACCAGCACTAATGTTTATTGTATATAGACAACCATACAAGGGTAACTGTTACTAAGCCTGCCCTGGGTACATGAGTTTTTTCTTGTCCATTGCCCTCACAGATTCCTGCAGCTAAGCTTGGATGTACATTTACATTCCATTAAAGGTTATTGATGACATGCCTCTGAAGTTTGACTTTTTGCACCATTACAATACTTATAGGCAACTAATCATCATATCTCTAGTTCTTTAATGTATTTGCATTGTACTAAAGTGCGTTCATTTTCAATGGGCATATATGCGGCTGAAACAGGTAGCCTAGTGCATCCCAAATTTTTAGAAACATTTTTTTTTGAGGAGGTGGGGTAGTGGCGCGACCTAAGCTTTTGTTCTTTATGCCATTTTTTTTTTCCTTACATTACTTTTACTTTTATACTTTAAGTAGTTTTGAAACCAGTACTTTTACACTTTTACTTGAGTAAAAAGCTTGAGTTGATACTTCAACTTCTACAAAAGTCTTTTTAAACCCTAGTATCTATACTTCTACTTGAGTAATGAACGTGAATACTTTTGACACCATTGACCATCACACTTAACACCGGCGTACCACAGGGCTGTGTGCTGAGCCCATTCCACTACTCCCTCTTACACCCACGACTGCAAGCCTGTGCATGGATCCAACTCCATCATTAAGTTTGCAGATGACACCACGGTGATTGGCCTCATCAGAGACAATAATGATACTGCCTACAAGGAGGAGGTACAGCAACTCACCTCATGGTGCACTGATAACAACCTGCTACTTAACACCAACCAGACAAAGGAGCTCATTGTGGACTTCAGGAAGAAGAAAGGAAGCACGCACAACCCCTCCACATTAATGGGATGGTTGTTGAATGTGTCTACAGCTTCAAGTTCCTGGGAACCACCATCTCGGAGGACCTGTCCTTGACTACAAACACCTCCAGCCTGTTCAAGAAGGCTCAACAGCATCTCTTCTTCCTCAGGACACTGAAGAAGAAGCAGCTGTCTTCAACCATCCTGGTGAACTTTTACCGGTGTAAGGGAAACAGGTCAATTTAGCTCAAAGGGAATCATTTAAGATTTTAAAGGGAATTTGAACAGAATCACTGTTTCACGGCTGATCACTGAAACGGCCAGCGATTCACTGAACGAGCCGTTTAACATCAAATCTGCGCTGGATATTAATATCCAAAGTATAGTGAAAACACTATTAATTAGCACAGTAATAACAAGATCGGCAGTTTAAGACAGCTTTGTGAGCACAAAACTCAAGATACTTTTCTTTGCAATATAAATAAGGCTTTATTAGATAAATCTAAGACATATAATTGAGCTAAATATTAAAGATAATTATATTTTCTATATAAATTCACACAAGTTGCATGGATGAAGGTGAATGTAATAGTTATGTGATTTTTACAGTTGTATGGATATCCACTCAGAATTCGTGCTCTGCATTTAACCCATCCGAAGACGCACACACGCAGAGCAGTGACCCACACACACACACACTGTGAACACACACCCGGAGCAGTGGGCAGACATTTATGCTGCGGCGCCCGGGAGCAGTTGGGGGTTCGATGCCTTGCTCAAGGGCACAAATTCAGGGTAACCAGTTTTTGTCTGTAGTTTTAGTCATGGTATTGAAGGTGGAGAGGGAACTATACATGCACTCCCCCCACCCACAATTCCTGCCGGCCCGAGACTCGAACTCACAACCCTTCGATTGGGAGTCCGACTCTCTAACCATTAGGCCACGACTTCCCGAGGATAGAGAATAGAGAGGAGGATAGAGAGTTAGGAAAGGATGAGTTTAAGAGAATGAAAATGTGGAATCCCAAGTTTACAGCAATACGTGAAATTGCATAGCCCCAAAAATACAACCATCAATCACTTAATTAACCCTCGCATTGAGTTCATCAATTAGGTTAAAATTATATTAGATAACACCAGTACAGATCAGAGTCTGGAGGTACGTTAATTGTGATGCCTGTGTAACGGGGTTCCCTTTGTTGTCAAAAGGGGGTTTCCCGAGGTTGCTGATTGGCTGGAAGTTCAGTAGTCGTTGAAGTGACGTCTTGGGAAGCCCGTGGTTGGGCGTTGGCTGACGATGCAGAGTTGTGGGCTGGTTGAAGTTTCAGACGGGCACGCGAGGTCAGACTCGGAGACACGGCATTACAAAACTTAACTCAGAACACGAACTCTCAAACGGAAAAGAAAAGAAACTAAAGTAAAGAACAGAAGTAAAGTTTGACGGGACTAGGTGGTGTTTCTTCTCATCGTGGCTAAGTAGCAGCAGGCGTGCAGGCCGAAGCACGCTGGAACGGCGCTCGAAGAACGCTAAAGTGATGACATAGCATGACTAAAAGCAAAAGCTAAAAAAGCAAAGGCTAAAAGCCGGCATGACTGATAGCAAAAGCTAAACGAAAGCTAAAAGCTAAAAGCCTGACTAAAAGCTTAAACTACAAGCAAAGCTAAAAGCAGAATTTGATGGAGTATTTAAACTGGCATTTTGGCCACACCTCAAATGTTGTCTTGACCAATTAGATATTGTCTTTTCTCGGGTGTTGCATTGTTTGTCCCACCCATTCATAAATCATATGTTATCTTATCAAGCACATGGTCCGAATTTTCCCGCTCTTGCAGGGTATAATTTGGACATGATTCCTATAACAAGAATATGATACATTTGACAAATAACTGATGGTCAGAAACGTTTCAAGCAAGAAGATTCGAACACACACATACTAGACATGAATATGATCCCTTAAGCTATTCAAGAGTTATTTAAAAAGACATACACAATAAGTGATTAGAAACATTATAATCAAATGTGTGGGTTCATGTATGATATGGAGTTAAGCAATGGACTGATATCCATTTAGAAGTATTTTTTGAGTTAATATTGGTGCATATATGCATTGGAAGGCATTCTCTGTGCCATTCTGGGGAGTAAGGATATGTCCTGTGAAGACCAGAGGGGTTAACAGGTCTCCTTAGGAATTTCAGTCTGGTTCTGCTAGGTGGGGGGAAGTCAATCCAACGATCTTGTTTACTCTCATGGCTTTACATGTGAGGGGTCAGACTGTCCATCTCTTCGATTACTTGCCCCAAATTAGACAATCTCTTCTTCGAACTGAAATTGTCAATAATTGTTCTAATGGTGTTAATGTTGAAAGCTGTTCTCTGAAAGAGTTGGTTGGTTATCAGACTGTGGTGCTAGGAGTTGATTTACAACATCCTGCCTTTCTGTGGAATTCGGCTCATGTTTCAACCAGGCTCCCGATCGAATCTTTAATTTGTCTGGTTCATGCTACACCGGTGTGCGATCGAGAGCATCCTGACGAGTTGCATCACAGTCTGGTATGGAAACTGCTCAGTTGCTGACCGCAAGGCACTGCAGAGGGTGGTGAAAACCGCCCAGCGCATCACAGGGACACCACTCCCTGCTATTGAGGGCATCCAGAGGAAAGGCTGTCTACGTTTTTTTTTGGTTGCTGGTTTTATCTATATAGTTATTGTTAATGTTGTAGTTGTTGTCACTTATAACTGTTATTTTTTTTATTTATTTTTTTTATTTTTTATTTTTATTTTTGGTGGTTAGCTGATTGTCAGCATTGTCCATTTTTTAATTTTTTATTTATTTATTTTTTGTCAAGTGTTGAAGTCTGTGTGTCTAGATGACTATTTAAACTATGATGCTTGCATCAGAAAAAAAGGCTGTTACATCTTCCAGAAACAATTTTTTCACCATTTCATGTTTAAAGCCTTTATTTGTTAGAAATTACAATACAACGTTTTCATTGTATTAAATAATTTATTTGGTTAGTTAGTTTTCTACATTTGCCATAGTTCTAAGAAATATATTTATTCAAAATAACAAATATTTTTTTGTCTGTCTGTTCTTGTCTGTGTTCTTTTGTGTTATCATGACCACATTTTCCTGCTGCTCAATATTGATACATCACATGACATTTTTGGCTCACGTGATTGGCTTATCACTCAAAAACCTGAGTGCCCATAAGCAAAGACTGTAGCATCCAGGTTGCGTCCAGCTTTTGGGATGGATAGGAATACTTGGGAAATCTTCACATTACAGTAAAAAAATGTTGGGGTTTGAACATTTACTTGTGCATACTAATGTATTTCAGATTTTAAAAAAAAGTCATGCATACCGCTTTTCACAATCCATGTCATTTCAGAGCAGTGGTGAGTTGAAGGAGCAGCTTCAATCAAATTCTCCTAAAACAGCTAATCACGGTCTTCAGTTTCACTTGAGATTAACAGGCTCGATTTAGGCCGAATTGTTAAAAAGTAAGCATTGAGGTAAAGTCAGCGGAGATCTTTTGAGCTCCCATTATGAAATGAAGTTGATGAAATTTCCCCCAACCACTCAGAAGAGTTGATGTTCGATGCGCCATATATCCAGACGAATGAGCAGTTTACGTATGGCTAAAATGTTACTCCATGAGCAGGAGCAGAGAGCCAACTGTTTCATCTGTAGAAGCAGCATGACTGCCTGCTTAATTCCCTCTCCTCCACTGTGAAGCAAACAGAATTAGGACTATGAACATCTGCCACATGCGAGTATGATCCCACTGATATTAAAACATTATCAGGTCAAAAGAACACAAAGAGAGAGTGTCTCCTCACATCTCTGGAACAAACATCTTCAAGAAATCTGGAGGCTCATGACTAGAATTACACTTAAAGGTGCTGTATGTTGGATTGATACCGAGTGGTTGTCCTAGGTATTGCAGTCCAAATGGAAAATATTGGAGAGGGTTTTTTTTTTCACCCAGACCCCTCCTCCTCAGAGTTGACGCACACGCAGGTTGCCAGATTGACGACACCAACAGGAACAAGCATACTTGATGATGAATGAATTGAAATGTGCTGTGTTTTCTGGCAAATATTTCCAGATATACAAAGTTAAGCTTTAATGGAGAAAGATATGTTTGAATCTATATGCATTTTCTTTTCATGTTATAAATAATAAATTAAAAGTAAGATAAATTCTAAAGTGTTGATTTATTCTAATGTAGTACACTTGTCACAACACGGAAGAAGACCTCGGGGAGACAGACAGGTAAGTAATATTATTTATTATGTCTGGGCTCTGAAGGGGGAGAGGCAAGCAAATTGGTGATTAACAAAGTCTCGGGAATTGACGGGGTACATCTCACGTAGTGACTGATCCAATATTCTCTTTGCAGGTCTGACAGAAGACGCCTTTGGAGCAGACAGGTGGATTACATGAACGAGTCCAGGTAAGAAAGTCAGGTGAGGAGTAGCCTAGTGAACTCAAGAACAGACAGAGTGCAACTGCAGTGACTGAGATTTTAACCATGTGTTGATGAGATGCTGACAGATGCAGCTGATTAGTACTCTAGTGATTGTGATCTGGTGTGTGAGGTGATTGGGTCTGATGAAGCTGGAGTATCCCTGACAGTACCCCCTCCCCCACGGGCAGCTCCCGACGTCCACAGCCGATGTCGATGACGGCCGCAACCCCTTAGAGAATCTGTCTCGGTCAGTTCCCGCTGTCGTATGCCTGTGTGTATGACGGCCGCAACCCCTTAGAGAATCTGTCGACAACTACGAGAATGCAAAGCGTGTTGACAAAGTCAACTCTGATGTGGGACCAGGGCCGGCGGGGTATGGGAAGTGGTACCAGTTTTCCTTGAGGCAGGTGATGGGGAGACTTGGTGATGGCACAGACTGAGAATCCATGGACGAAACGATCAACTTCTCTGGCCATACTGGGCCACCAGTAGCTCTTTTTTGAGGAGCGATGAACGAGGGTTTTTGCTGGATGCCTGGGTGTCCAGACCCTTTCGCTCTCTTTGAAGAGTGCAGCGCTGGAAGTCCAGAAGGGTCCCATCCAAGCGGAGAAGGGATAGCCGTGTATTGCGGAGAATGGGTTTTGGATTATGGGTTTTATGTTATGTAGGTTTTTGCTTATGGTGGTTGGAGAGTAGGTTTTTCATTTTGGGTAGATCTCCTGATTCTTTCTATCACTATGCGGGATGATGGTTGTGGGTGTGGGTTGTATTGGTGTTTGGTGGTTGGTGAGGGGGGTTGATAGCGAGTATTCTTCCTGGACAGTAGGTAACAGAGAATTGAAAATGGGTGAAGAACAGCGCCCACCGCACCTGTCGAGGATTTAGGTGCTTAACCTCCCGAAGATGCTCCAAGTTCCAGTGATTCGTGATGAACTGACAAAGTGGATCTGATGTGGGATGTGATGTGGTTGATTAATAGCTTCTTCCTGCTGATATTTTCTCTGAACTGATATGGGTGAGTGGTTTACTTGGCGAGTTGCTCATGCCAGTTTGATAATATCATAATTCTGCTCTGCCAGGGAAAGCTTGTGGGAGAAGTATGCACAGGGATGGAGGATCGGATGCTCTCCGGAATGCTTTGATAGAAACGCTCCTGCCCCCACTGTGGAAGCATCAACTTCTACGATGAACGGCCTCTGAGGATCGGGAAGGGCAAGGATAGGAGCAGTGCAGAAGGCTTCCTTCAGCTTTTCAAAGCTCTCGTGGGCTTTGGGAGTCCAGGACAGAGAGTTGGGCTTGTTACTTAGTATGGAAGTTAGAGAGTCGGTGTGGTGACTTAAATGGTGAATGAAACAATGGTAGAAGTTAGAGAATCCCAGGAATCATTGGAGTTATTTAATGGTCTTGGGTCTTGGCCAGTCATGAATAGCTTGAACCTTCTTGTCGTCCATCTGGGTACCCTGGGGACTGATCACAACTTGATGGTGTTATGGTGGAACTCACACTTCTCCAGCTTGAGGTAGAGGTGGTACTTTCTCGGCTGCTGCAGGACCTGCGCCATGTGATGTCGATTTTCGGCCAGGATCTGGGAGTAGATGAGAATGTCGTCAATGTAAACGATCACAAAGAGATAAAGGAACTCCCGGAACACCTCGGTCATAAATCCTTGGAATACAGACAGTGAGTTAGATAATCCATACAGCATAACAAGATATTCATAGTGGCTGGTGGGCATAATGAAAGCAGTCTTCCACTCATCACCATGCCAGATATGAACGAGGTTGTAGGCTCTTCGCGGGTCCAGTTTGGAGAAAATGCGAGCTCCACAAAGTTCTTTCAGGGCAGTCGGCACGAGCGGAAGGGGATACGGGTACTTGACTGTTTGAGAGTTGAGGGCTCTGTTATCAATACAAGGCCACAATGGTATAACAATGATTTTACCATATTAACAGTCCTAATGTAAATTATTATTATTTTTTTAACCCTTTTCCAATACAATTAGCCCATACTTCTGCAGTGTCAAGTAAAGGAAGCTCTTCTCATAAGATTGCAAACTGAGCCAGAATTGTGATGAAGCCAGAATTGTGAGTCTGTGTCATTTAAATGTTATTCTATGTGCAGTACAAATTTAAAACACACAGACAAATATGAACAATTCAAGTTTATGGTTATGTTCACACCTGGAATTTGCTAATAATTAATTTCCAATATCAAACTGCAGAAAAAAAAATAGAAAAATAAAAAATAAAATAAAATAAAATAAAATAAAATAAAATAAAATAAAATAAAATATATGGTTAGTTGACCCAAAAATGAAAAAAAAGTCTTGACAGAGTTAAAAATTATGGAATTTACATTTTTGAACTCTGTAATAAAAGAATGTGGCCATATGTGTCTTGTGTCTGTTTACTTATGCATCACCCAAGATGCATGCAAATACCCAGGTGTGAACAGAGCCACTGTGTGACTACACAATCAACTTAGCAGAATGGTTCCTCAGAGAGATATTGTTGTCATTATTATTAATATATATGTTATTTATTCCTTGCTTCTCCCAAGACCTTTAAGGACAAATTGACCTCAGAATCAGCTGTAAAGTAGGATGAAATCGATGTTTAAGGTTAGACTATATTTCAGAATAAGATAATCTACAGTATATTCATGCATTATCTATATTCTGAGTTCATGCCTCTTTTGTTGAGGTTGTCATATATTTTATTTAGAATGGGACAGTGATATTGCATCAATTTGCTTCCTACTTCATTTGATTCCACCATCACCACAAGGCCGCAAGGGACCTAGAAAAATGTCATCCTGTCAATCTGAAAAACATCTTCAAAAGGTACATTTGCACATTTCTGTCACTACCTATTGTCTGCCTCATAATATTGCCAGATGTGTTGTATCTGAAATACTAACATAAATAAAATCAATTGGAGAGCTGACCTTGAGCGTTATTTTTGTCTTTGATCAGCAGGCACTAACGAAGAATACCTTGTAGACCACACAGCCATACCTGCTCGCTGATGGGACAACGAAGAACATAATTCATGGATGCTACACAACTGTCTTGCTGCAACTTTATTAAAATCTTTTATATTTGTTCATGTCTAGGTAAATTTGATGATTTTGAGTTTTAACTATTGTATGTTTCTGTGCAACACTTAATGAATGTGACTGACTAACTAACCTTTACACATCTGGTATATGCTTTAAAGCTGCTACTTTGCCCATTTGTTTAACGTTGGAATTTATATATCTGTCTGAAGACTCTTTATTTTATTGACTTTATGTCTAATCTTGTACGTTAACACCATACAATGGCATTTTTTTTTTTTTTGCACTGAAACGAATACTTAAAGGATAATAATAATCATAATAACACGTAAACGATTAAAACAACACCAGGGGTGTTAAATCCCGATAGTGTAAAATTTGAATAATAACAGCAAGTTTACACTCGGAGTGCAATTTTTCTACACTGTAAGGTGCTATATTAACACTAAAAAATTCAACCCTACGAATGGTGCACTTTTAACACTAGGTAGATTGGGACCATGTATGATCTTTAGTAGTGTTAAAATTGTCATTTTAAGTGTTAAATTGACACTGCGTTTTTTTTTTTTTTTTTTTTTTTACTTTGTATAATCTAAATTATATATAACTATATATGTACAGTATATACTATATATAATTATTTTGTACAAAAATATATTCTTAAAAATATGTGTGTGTGTGTGTATTTTGTCAAATGGGTAGGTAGAAAACTAGACATCCTCCTCCTCTATGGTGATTAAGGTGTCACACAAGCACACTCATTTTTCAAAGGTGTTCTTCTTTGGAGCACAGAGGTCTTTGTCTCTCAGTGTGTCATGTGTGAATGTGACAAAGGTCAGCTGGAATATGAGAGCTCTCGCTAATGTGCCACGGTCAGCAGTGCAGTTATTTTTGGGACCTTCTTTCAGAATAAACTCCATAATGTGCACAAATTCTTACTCTGATTCCATGCCACTGAATATGCTTTTGGTCTCCAAGGATGTGCTTTTGTGCCCAAAGAGTCATTCTGTATTTTTGCCCACACAAATGCATGCCTGAAACAGGATATATGTATAATTGCAAATATGTGAATCACAAACTAGTGAAACCCCTTCATCATTAATAGCAGGTTTTATCGCAGAGCAGTAACAGAAATATGTCAGGCATATGCTTTTATGTACTCTGGTGGGACTTGAGACATGCTCAGACTTGCATACCTCTGGTGTGTCTATCCTCAGTTTCCTATGAATCCCTCCAGTCCATCTGTTCAGGTGCAAATGCGGTGACCCTCTCAATATGGACCAGCTCTGAGTTTTCTGTATTGCTGTTATTAGTGTTTACCATTTTCACTCGAACTCGCATAGTGGCAAGAGCTCAACGACAGGCGGCCAGCTTGAATAAAATGGAAATGGGTCATTTCATCTGGTTTTCTTTTCCCCCTGATTTTAAGTGTGGCATGATGGAGTTAATTATGGCTGTCAGCATCTTGGGATATTCACAGGTATTGTGAAAGAATGGAGGTGTGGAATGGGCTCAGCAGGTGGAGCAGCTGTGTGCAGACCTCAGGGGAGAGGGAACCGCTTTAAGTGCGCTTGATTTTTAGCACTGCTGCTGTAGGGTATTATCATAATTTTACCGGCACAATGGGCACTTCACAATAAGGCTTTACTGTACTCCTCTGTGTGCCAGTTCTACACCTCCACGTGTTTTTTTTTCTTTCATCACTTCTTTTTAAAGGGGTCATATGATGCAATTTCAAGTTTTCCTTTCTCTTTGGAGTGTTACAAGCTCTTAGTGCATAAAGAAGATCTGTAAAGTTACAAAGACTAAAGTCTCAAACCCAAAAAGATATTCTTTATAAAAGATAAGACTCAACCACAGCCTCCTAAAACGGCTCGTTCTAACATGCCCCCACATGTCTATGTTACTATGTGGGAAGATTTGCATAACAGCACAAATGTTCATGCAAAGAAAGAAGGCATAACTTTGATTCTTGCTGTTGCCGCCGCCGCCATGTTGTGGATACGCTTTTTCTTTTTGAAAGCAAAAATACTTTGTTTTGCATTCCAAAAGAGGACACAACTAGAAATCAGTGGTTAGGTTGTACTTACAACACTGTTCCAGAACAGTTCAACCCAAATATTTAGTGTGCAGCACATTTTATGGAGGACTGTTTCCTGATCCTGGAAGAGAAGACTACAATGCCGGCTGTTCTGACTCACAGTCTGTAAGTACATTTACATATGTAAAGGATTCGCCACAGAAATGATTCAAATGCAAGTTTTGAGCAGTGTAGAGTAGTGGTTCTCAATTCCAGTCCTCGCGCCCCCCTGCTCTGTACATTTTGTATGTCTCTCTTATATCTTCAGACATTTGTTCTATTCGAACGTAAGTGCCTTGCAAAGTGGACATCACAGGATATTGATGATGACGTTGCGCAGCGCAAATCTGTGAATTAATGTTCTAAAGTGAGGAAAACTTCATTAGAATTCCCCTGCTCAGGGAGTAGGGAGCAATGAACTGTATAGGGACCATGTCAGTGGGAACACAGTTCATGCACGGAGCTCACTTCTAATGAGATGATTATCTGAATCAGGTGCGTTAACAGAGAGACATGCAAAATATTTCAGATGCGGGTTGGGGGTGCTGGGATTGGGATTGGTTGGTGTTGTTGAGAGTTGTTGTTTTTTGTTTTTTTTTTTTTTGATTGCAGATGTGGTCATGGTTTCATGTTTACGCAGCGGTGCAATGCAATGCGTAAAGTATAAGTCATTATAATCCGTAATTGTGTTTCATGTGGATGCAATGGATGGATTGTTTGTATTGTTTTTTATTTGTTTTTTTGTTTTTTTTTGCTGGTATTGTGGTTATGGCATGGATATCAGTATGACAAGGGGCGTAACATTTCCGTCACACTCTTGAAGCATTCTGCCAATCAAAAAGAACTGGATAGCTGGCCAATCAGAGCATACCTCGCTTTTCAGACCAATTAGCTTTGTAAAAAACGACACATTTCAGAAAGGCGGGGCATAGAGGAGAAACAATAATGTGCAATATGTGGAAAATAATGTGTTTTTGAACCTTAAACCGCATAAACACATTAAATTAAACCAAATACACAAAATAATGTTCTTTTTAGCAACATCATATGACTCCTTTAAGGAAAGCCTGGCTCCACATCTTGGCAGATCTTACCTCATACATCCATATGACAGCTTCCGTCTCAGGTGTAATTTGAAACTTAACCAACTTCTCCAATGACTCAACTTGCAAGTGAACATAACCTGCTTGATATGTCCAAATGCATCCTGGAATATAGTACGGAGCCCATTAAGAAACACGGTGATAAATGAATAAATAAATAAATATAATAAAAATAAATAAACAAACAAACAAACAAAAAAAAGAGGAAAATATATTGCAATGTATTGCATTCTCTCACAAAACGTTTGGCATGGAAATAATATGAGGTGGGAGAAAAAAAATATATAGTATGGAGCCTGTTAAGAAACAAGTTGATGGTAAAAAAAAAAAAAAAAAAAAAAATGTTTCATTGTATATAAGTAAATAAATAAATAAAAAAGAAAAAAAAGAAAGAAGGAAGACAGAAAAGTAATAAGAATTATATTGCAGTTGTCACCATATAGACCTTGTTAAAGGTACAGATTAGTACATTGCGTGTACATATTAGTTCCTAAATGGTACATATTAGTACCTTTTGAAAGGGTACCACCGCAGCAGAAGCTTTTGTATCTCTTTACTGAGAGAGCATATGGTAAGTTTGCTAAGGGGGTCTTGAGTGTTTGCTAGGTGGTTGCTTGGGGTCTTATCACAAGTGTTTGTAGGTAAGACTATATATTATTTTTTTTTCCCCATTTTATTGTCCACCAGTGAAAATTGTCTGTTCACTAAAATAACAGCAAACCTCTCCTTAACAAGTGACACAACCTGATGAATCATTCATGTCTGCAGCTCAAACGGTGCTGGATGAGTTAAGGGTCTGTTCAAATGCACCAAAAGTGACATACACCACAAATTACAGGCTACATGCAAGTGAAAACATCTTATCTGATGTCTCCACACATTCTCGAAGACAGGATGCAAGCGGATATATATATATTTTAGAACAGTAACAAGAGAACTATATGGCAAGACTATGGCGGTCAAACACAGGATGGCAGTAATGAACCACATAGCAGGTCAAGAGGTTGTATTTATTAGCTGTCTTCACAAGAGCCAGAGCTCAGATGAGCTGCAGGAACATAATGTGCTGTATTCCTGCCATGATGAGATACATTGACCAAACACTATATCAAATCAATATCAATTAAAATAAAACAGCCTGAACCAACCAAAGCCAGTTTGCTGGTTGCATCTGGTCTCCCAAGCTGATTTATATTTTTATTTTATTTTTTTTTGTTAACAACTATATATATATATATAGATTTTTTATTCCTGGAATAGTAATATACAACAAAAAGCAACTGTGCAAATTTAGCAAAATGGCTTTGGTATGTGTCAGTGTTGCGGACTTGTGTTTCCTTGTGTTACCCCACTTAGTTCCTGTTTTCATTTTTTGGTCTTGTTTCCTGTTCCTGTCTACATTGTGTTAATTTGTATCCAGCTGTGTTTGATTTATTATCTCATTTGCCCCTAGCATTTAAGAGTCTGTTGTTGAACATATCCCAAATGGTGCTTTTGACCCTGAGTCTGTGTCCGGTGTTATATGTCATCCTAAGTTCCAGTGTTTGTACCCCTTTTCTTGTTGTATTAAATTCTAGTCAACGTATTCTCCTGCGTTTCCTCGTTCCTTCCCTGAGTGATTGTGACAGAACAGCGGACCGTGACAGTAAGTGGCGCGCCTTCAACCCGTGTTTGTTTTATGTTTTTTGAAAAGTGTTTTGTTTTTCCCATTCATTTCTCCCCGCCCAAATGAAGTAACAAGAAATGTTCATCACCATGGCTCAGGCAAACCACGACCCAATCATCTATGCAAGGGCGTTCGGCCCACTTGCCCTCGCCAGCTCCCTCCATGAGGAAACCCTCTTGACTCTGTTCCGGCTCGGGATAACATACCATCTGTCCATGGAGCTCCCAGACACCACCAATCTCGACTGGAAGGAGAGTCTCCAATCCGGAACCCCTCCGCCGGCCATTCCACAGTCAAGCCTGCCAGCCACGGCATTCTCAAGCCCACCGCTCGTTCCTCAGTCAAGCCCGCAGGCAGCACCGATATCAAGCCTGCCAACCGCTCCGATGTCAAGCCCGCTGGCTGCGGCTCACACAAGTCCTCTGGCCGCGCTGATGTCAAGCCCTCAACCGTTTGCAACTGCTCACCACCACCGGTCAAAAAGAAACCTGAGGAGGAATAGGCTGTCGGCTCCAGCCCCAGAGCTCACTCCAGTGTCGGCTCCAGCCTCAGAGCTTGCTCCAGTGTCAGCTCAAGCCCCCATGTCCAGCCCAAGGAGAGCTCCAGTCCCCAAGTCAAGCCCAGGAGGGCCACTGTTCCTGAGTTAGGCGTACGGAGGGCCTAAAAAGATGAAATTCTTCCAAAGGATTTTTTTTTTAGTGTTGGTCCATCCGTAGTGGCCAGGCCGAGTGGCCAGAGCTCACTCCAGCCCCAGGGCTCGCTCCAGTGTTGGCTCCTGTCCCCGAGTTTAGCCCAGTGAGGGCTCCTGTCCCCAAGTTTAGCCCAGAGAAGGCTCCAGTCCTCGAGTGTAGCACAGAAAGGGCTCTAGTTCACATTTCCAGCCCAAGTAGAGCTCCAGTCCCCAAGTCAAGCCCAGGGAGGACCACTGTTCCTGAGATAGGCCAAACGGAGGGCCTTGAAAGATGAAATTCTTCCAAAGGATTTTTTTTTCTTTTTTGGTGGGGGGGGGGGGGTAGTATGGGTAATCCGTAGGCTGTCCAGCCATAGCATCCTGAGTTCCCAGCTGTAGTGGCCGGGATGAATGTAGTGGCCAGGGGCTGGGAGGTCGTCCAGCCATGGTGTCCAGTGTTCCCTGTTCCGCCATGGCTCCCCGAGCTCCCTGTTCCATCATGGTCTCCTGAACTGTCTGCTTCGCCATGGCTCTAACCTCGGCGTGGCTAATTTGTGTCCAGCTGTGTTTGATTTATTATCTCATTTGCCCCTAGCATTTAAACCCTGTGTTTCCCTGAGTCTGTGTCCGCTGTTATGTCATCCTAAATTCCAGGGTTTGTACTTCTTTGCTTGTTGGATTAAATTCTAGTCTGTTTTCTTTTTTTTTAACCCTCTGGAGTCTAAGGGTATTTTTGGGGCCCGGAGAAGTTTTGTCATGCCCTGACATTTGTGCTTTTTTCAGTTTCTTATAAATATCTAAATGGCTAAAGTCTAATCTCACTGTAATCAGCACAAACTAGGCTATAATAATATGTGAGCAGCATGTATGTACATGATTGTGTTTTTGAGAAAAAAAATGTTATGCGTGGTTAGTGAAAAACTAAAAATGTTAAATCACTTGAAAAAGGTAATAAAATACATACAGAACATTGGTTCCCAGGAATTTTGAGAAACTGGAGCTTGTAGCCTAGAATTTTTTTTTTTTTCTAAATGATGTGAAAATCATCTTGTTTACTCACTTACAGAAAACAATATATTGATTTAAATTTTCTAAGACAGTTTTTTGTTGGTAAAAGTCATATGCGAGTAGGCGTCAACTATCATGAATTCACACCTGAGAAGACAAAGGCCTGCATAATGAGCTGCATAATGAGCCATTCAGTCACCTGTGTCACTGAGAGGGGTGAGTTACAAGAAAGAATGTGAGGACAAAATAAATCTATATAATTTTATGTTTGAAGTTATTTTGAATACATTTAATTATCCCACAACATAATTTAATATTCACTTGTGAGTGCAGTTAAACAGTTTATTAGGAAAAATCAAAGCTGACTTTCAAACTGAATTTTTTGCATAATTACTCCAGTCACACAGTCCTTCAGAAATCCTTTTAACAATCTTATTTTCTACAAAAAAACATTTATTGTTATTATTATTATCATCATCATCATCATTATTATTATTATTATTATTATTATTAATGTTGAAAAGAGCTGAGAATATTTTTTTTTAGGTTTTTTAGGGGGGATAAATTGAAAGAACAGCAATGATTGTTACATTTGTTACAGTTACATTTATTGTTACATTTATATTATTTACATCAAGCTTTTGAATGGTATAGTGGTGTATATTGTTATTGAAACTTCATAATATTTCCCTTGATTATACATTTAGTCCGGAATTATAGTTTGCAGAAAAAGTCTTTTGGAGAAAAGGAACTAGTAAAATGTTTACACGTTAAAAAATGTGAAAACTAGTAAAGATATATAAATAAATAAAAAGAAACTTACTCATGTTTAGGACCTGCTGAAGAAAGTGCTTCATTCTTTTTTTCTTGAAAATCCCAATCTCAAATCCTCAACCACATCACATTCTTTTTGGGGTGAATTATGTCCTTATTCCTCTCATCACGAAGCAAACAGTAAAAATAGAAAAAAAACTTGAAGAAAAGTCTCGCTGCGTGTGTCTTCTGTTGTGTGGGCCGTAAAAGCCGCGCGCTTCAGTGAAACATTTGAATCTCAAAAGCGCGCTCGGCCGCGGGGGCGTGGTCGCATTAGAAGATAATGAAGGGAGATGTTGAAAAACGGACATCGCGTTGTTTTCATATTGATTACTGTTAATCACAGAATATTTGTTTTCAGCAGCACTTGTTTAGTTTTAGAAAGTATACATGTCAGGCTTTCTATAGATATCTCTCTCATGTCTCTTCGTTGAGTATTCACTAACTTACAGTTTCTTTTAATGACGCATTTGATTCTGAAGATCAGCGCAGACAAAGGCTGCAGAACAGCACTCCTTGTTTGTTATCTTTATTTATAAGTGCACAAAGTTTTGTTGTTGTGTATTAATGTCTGTATAAAAAAAAAGTAGACCCTTTTACAGATTCGATTTGATGTATGGGCACTTATCTGTACGATCAAAACTGAAAGTGTAGAGTTATGAAGTTCTTTTCGGGGTTATCAGGAGAAAATACCCCAAAACGCGTATACGCGTTAATCGACTCCAGAGGGTTAACTCGGTAAAGCCTGACATTTGAAATCATAATAAAAAAAATAAAATTTATATGGGTTTATTGATTAAAGAGGTTTAAATAGGTATATAATTTTTTTCGGAATTTTATGTCTAGAATATTGTAGTTTGATTTCCGAATGACATGCAAAATTTGCTTTCATCTGATCATCCGTACCTTGGACAACTGAGCAACAGTCCAGTGCTGCTTCTCTGTAGCCCAGGTCAGGCGCTTCTGCCGCTGTTTCTGGTTCAAAAGCACACGCCTGTGCATGGTGGCTCTGGATGTTTCTACTCCAGACTCAGTCCACTGCTTCCGCAGGTCCCCCAAGGTCTGGAATCGGTCCTCCTCCACAATCTTCCTCAGGGTCCGGTCACCTCTTCTCGTTGAGCAGCGTTTTATGCCACAATTTTTCCTTCCCACAGACTTCCCACTGAGGTGCCTTGATACAGCACTCTGGGAACAGCCTATTCATTCAGAAATTTCTTTCTGTGTCTTACCATCTCGCTAGAGGGGTGTCAAAGATGGCCTTCTGGACAGCAGTCAGGTCGGCAGTCTTACCCATGATTGCGGTTTTGAGTAATGAACCAGGCTGGGAGTTTTTAAAAGCCTCAGGAATCTTTTGCAGGTGTTTAGAGTTAATTAGTTGATTCAGATGATTAGGTTAATAGCTCGTTCAGAGAACCTTTTCATGATATATAAATGGTAAATGATAAATGGACTGCATTTATATAGCGCTTTCAACAGACCCATGGCCATCCAAAGCACTTTACAAGTTGCCTCACATTCACCCATTCACTCACTCATTCATACACCGACGGCAATGGTGTCAGCCATGCAAGGCGCCATCCAGCTCGTCGGGAGGGCAATGGGTTCGTTGTCTTGCTCAAGGACACCTCGACACTTGGTCAGGTGGAGCCGGGGATTGAACCACCAACCTTCCGGTTTGTAGACAACCTACATGAACCACTGAGCCACTGCCGCCCCATATGCTAATTTTTTGAGATAGGAATTTTGGGTTTTCATGAGCTGTATGCCAAAATCATCAGTATTAAAACAATAAAAGACCTGAAATATTTCAGTTGGTGTGCAATGAATCTAAAATATATGAAAGTTTAATTTTATCATTACATTATGGAAAATAATGAACTTTTATCACAATATGCTAATTTTTTGAGAAGGACCTGTATATGCTCCTAAATGACGCTAAAAGGACTTAAGAGCAACTAATAATTTCTATGCATAACTCCATATTATGTGTGTAACCCACACATTCAACTATCATGTTCTAATCATTTATTGTGTGTGTATTTTTAATAACTATTGAATAGTTTATAGGATTATGTTCATGTTGGGTATGTATGAGTTTGAAATTTCATGCTTTAAACGTTTCTATCAAGCAATACTTTGTCAAAGGCATCATATTCTTATTATAGAAATTATGTCCAAAATTATACTCTGCAAGAGTGGGAAAATTCGGGAGAAAAGAGGAGAAACATCGCAACACCTCGAGCTATAATTGGTCAAAGCACCATTTGGGATGTGTCCAACAACCCAGTTTAAATACTCAGGACACCATCAAACTTTGCTTTTTAGCTTTTGCTTTTAAAGCTTTTTAGTCATGCTTTTTCGTTTTTTCTTTTGCCTTTTTACATGCCAGCTGCTCCTCCGTAACCATGAGGAAAAAAAGCCGCCTAGTCTTATATTCTTTTACTTTAGCTTCATTTCTTTTCCATTGAGATTGAGGTTCATGTTCTGAATTAAGTTTTGCCTAACTTCAACCAGCCCACAACTCTGCAACTTCAGCCAACGCCCAACCACTGGCTTTCCAAGACTTCACTACAAACGACCACTGAACTTCCAGCCAATCAACAACCTCGGAAACCCCTTTCGGCAACCAGACAATGAAGGGAACCCCTAACACACAGGCAACGCAAGTAGCTCCAGATTCTAGCTGAACTGGCGCATTTAATACAATTTTAACCTCATCGAGGAACTCAGTGCGAGGGTTAATTAAGAGATTGATGGTTGTTCATGTCTATGCAATTTCACATATTGCTATAAACTTGGGATTTCACATTTTCATTTTATTTATATGATTTTTTACTTATTTTTTTTATTTTTGGATCTGGTGTGAATGTGTGAATGCATGTGTTCATGTGTTATATTAGTTTATATTGTCTTAGATTTATCCCATAAAGTCTTATTCATATTGAAAAGATAAGTATCTTGTGTTTTGTGCTTACAAGTTAATGCCTTAAACTGCTGATCTTGTTACTGTGCTATTTAATAGTGTTTTCACTATACTTTGGATATTAATTTGTTCAATGAATCGCTGGCCGTCTCAGTGAACAGACGTAAAACAGTGATTCTGTACAAATTCCCTATAAAATCTTAAATGATTCCCTTTGAGCTAAACTGACCTGTTGCCCTTACAATATAATGCAATGCAATGCAATCCAATGATAATTGAGAGATGAACAAATAAATGTTCCTCAAATGATGTGAGATGTTTTTGAGGCTTGGGAAGATCATTCCTCCACTGAGGAACAGTGAAAGTAAAGGTTCTGGAAACAAACGTTCCTCAAAAGCCTGATGATCAGATTTGAGATGCACTGATTTTTCTAAAAAATGATGTTTGGATAGTCAAGTAAAACAAAGCTGCTTCATTTCAATCGGTTGTCTTGAAATATTATTAACAATATAAAATTATTATAATGTTTTATAACTTTATAAATATCAGTAAAGATTTCACAGCTAAAAGACATTTGAAGCACAAGCTGGAGGTGAACGCTTTCAGGCCTTTTATTTGCAAAAAGCAAATAAAAAAATATGAACTAAAGTTAGACGACAGAAGCCATGTACTGTACATTCATTGCAATATACATGTTTATGCTAACAATGGCATTTTAAGATCCATCATTGTCATTTTCTGACATTTTCCTTGAGAGTCTTTAATACTTAAGGACAATAGAATAGCCCAACCTGTCCTCCAACTAATACGCTCGTATAGGTCGTTTGTCCAAATCCCTGAAATACGACCCATTGTATACTACAATTGCACCCCTATCGGCAAAAGGTCGTTTTCATATTAATGTTTTGTACTCTTTTATTTGCACTTTGATTTGCATTTTGTGTAGCTCAGTTGGTAGATTAGTGCGTTATACCTTGATATGCAATCATGCTATCATGGGTTCGATCCCAGAGAACGGACGTGCACGTAAAATGTATATGCTCAATAAATCATAATTTAGCATGATTTCTGTGACCCTAGGTTTAGGGGGTGGGGTTAGGTGTGGTAATTCGAACGAATAAGCCACCTAGTAAAATATGTACGAATTACTGTGAGATCGTTGTAAAAAGTCCACACGTTGCATTTAAATAAACGTGCGTTTTGATTGGTAATGACGACAGACGCAACGCGATACTGTCATTATTTTTACGGCCGCTAGAGGCCGCTTAACTTTAAAATGTAAATATAGGTCGTAATAAGGTGCTTGCACAAACGACCTATATGGTTGTTTGTTGTTGGAGGACAGGCTCGAATAGACTGAATAAGGTTCAACAGGTTAGATTGACAAAAAAAAAAAAAAAAAAAAAAAGCAGGTTTCAGCAAGTTTAATGAATGTTTTGCATCTGATACTTAAAGTTTCAAGGTTTGGATACTTTTGTAGCATTTTATTTTCTATTTGAACACAACAAACTGATATTTAGCTTGGCTCGCAGTGTGAGATCTTACTGAGAAAAAAAAAAAAAAAAAAAAAACAGTCCACATCTATGAATAGATCTGCAGAATTACTTCAAACAGAGATTAGGTTCTTAGCAGAAATGTTGTTTTGTGCTGAAAAAATCTAAGTTTATAAGGACTTATGAGAGTGTGTATGCTGTGTAGCAGACTTCTTGTAGTTATGCCATGTTCGTAAACCTCCAACAAGCTGAATATTCTCAATTAGTCTTAATAAGTATTAAATTCAGTTTTCATTTATTTGTATAGCACTTTTCACAATACAGATTGTTTCAAAGCAGCTTTACAGTAAAAAAGCTCGATAATGTCATTTGGCTCTAATAAACAGATATCTAGCATTAAATCTAGAAAATGTCTAACAAAGCTACACTATAAAAGAAAAAGTGTTAACCTGCGATTTTGACTCTAAAGAGCTCTATCTACTCGATTTAACATCTACAAATTTGTTCTGTTGGCATATATTATTGAATATAGGTCGTTTTAGTGATGTTAAATGATAAGTTTGTCTTAAAACCAGTTAATTTACAAGTTACCATTTTTTCCAAGTAAATTCCAGTGCATTATTAAAGTAGTAAAGCAGAGGTGGGTAGTAACGAGTTACATTTACTTCTTTACATTTACTTGAGTAAATTCTTTGGGTAACTAATACTTTGGAGTATATTTAAAGATGGGTACTTTTACTTAAGTAAATTTTTGGGGAAAAATCTGTACTTTTACTTCGTTACTGTGGGCGACGCTGCTCTCGTTACTTTATCTTTATGCAATATAAGTTAAAAATGTTTCAGTTTATTCCAAACGCGCCATCTACTTTTCTCTGGGCAATGAGCGATGCTCATTCGCGAATGATTCATTCTTTTGAGTCAATTCTGTTCAAAGACTTGATCAAACCAGTTGGCAAACCAGTGAATTGATTTGTGAATCAGTTTGAATGATTTGTTCAGTTCTCTGCCGCGCGTGCTGAGTTGTAACAGAAAGTTCAAGAACATCAAGAGTGTCAAAGATGTGGCTTTGGATCTGCACTGAATTTAAAGCAAATCTGCAAAGGATATTGTTTGCAAGCGATGAAGATCTTTATTAGATGAACACTGCATGTGCTGTCTAAGATTCAACAGGTATAACTTAGGCTACATTCGATTACAGTACATGATACCACTATGACATTAGTTTGTTGTACGCAGTGGCGTACTGGGACAGTAAATCAGGCCGGGAATTTGACTCCACCCCAGGCCACCTCTGTTGGTGCAGTCACCACCACCCAATTCATGTGTCCACCAGACTGCTAAACTTGTAGACTAACCCTGTTAGTTGATGTAACAGGTAGACTACCATACATAATATGAATGGGATAAATAAATAAACCCTCTATAAAAACTCACTAGGGAATCCACCATCTATATATCATCTCTCTCTCTCTCATCACTCTGCACATCTAGTTTCTCTGCTATATGAAATAAGCCCTTTCAATAATCTATACCGCCCGCTCCCTGCAACGTATGTGGTTACACTCCTGCCCGCTAATTGTGCGCACCCCGCAAAACTCTGAGAATTTATTCCCGCACCATCAATCCCGTGTATGTCCCCATGATCACAGTCCTACTACTGATGATGATTCACAGGAGAAAAGGGCACATCCAAAACACAAATCCAAATCATCGAAATTCATCCAACATGTACCTATAACAAAACACTCACACATATTGTTCATAATATAGTCCATGACCAGCATGTTTAGATTTGCTGGCTTATAGCTTAAACTATTACCGGAACGGTGGGAGGAGCCATGGTTGGAGGAGGGGTCGACACCAACAGGGGGGCCGCTGACCCCGAGGATCCGGAGGGCCAAGGCGGAGCAGAAGGCTCAGGCGACCAAGGCGGAGGCGGGCACCGGGACCGCTGCACGGAGCCGGAGTGACTGAGGATGGAGGTGGGCCGGAGGCAGACTGAAGACGGAGGGATGGAGCGAGCGAGCCCAGTTCCACGGTCCGGAGAGCAGAGCCCTTTGGAGCGACGAGGCGAAGCAGGCAGGAGGAATGGAGTCCCGAGGCGGCGGATGGTTGACCAAGGTGGAGCCGGAGGGACGAGGGAGCCCGGTGGAGCAGGTGGGATGCGGGCCACACGGTGGAGACGAGGGAGCTAGGAGCCAAGGCGGAGCCGCCGGGTCGAAACAGCAGGAGCACTTGGAGCACTAGTGCTACTGTTGCTTCCTTCGTCACCTTCAAAATAAAGGGAAATAAACATTGTAGACCAGCGGAGAAACAGAAGGGTCGAGACTACATATTGTAGGCTAGAAATGGAAAATCAGAAATTTCTGGTCAAATTTGTCACTGGACGGAAAAAATACTGTGGCCCCATATGTAAACAGGGTGTGCTAGTTTGTCATAAAGAATGCTCTTTTAAAACTTCTCCCAGAAAACCCGCATCATTCATATCCATATATTTGTATTTTTTTTTTTTTTAGAATAGTTTGTTCTCTATTGTAAGTCTCTCTTGGATGAAAGCGCCCGTCTGCCAAATGAAATTACGTAAATATAAGAGCGGGGTCCGGGAACAGTTCGAAAAACTTTTTCACGGTTAGTTGCTCCAGGCATGTTCACAGATTTTAGAGTCACTGTTTCGCTACCGTTGTATGTGCTATGTTTATGGAAAAACTTAAAAAACTTTCAAAAACCTATATATATTTTATCATATTATTAAGAATATTCTAACTACAAATAGGGATAACAACAGAAACACCACAAATAAATACAATAGAGTAAAGCTACAAATAAAATAAACTGACTTTCAGGTTTTTTAGGTAGGTATAGCATAGTTTTTAGGTACATGAAAATTGAATAAAAAAAGTAATCAAATGTAAAACAGCATTGCATTTTGGACTACAAATTAAAGATAAATCTTTATTAAAGTTACAAAAGCGTTTTTTCAAATCAAGAACAGTGAGCGATTTCTTTGTTGTTGCTGTTCGATTAATATAAAGACTGTCACTTTAAAAGAATGCACTGATCCAGTGTTCGTATTCGTATTGAACAAGAGTGAATGGTGGGTGGCCGGCGGGACTTTTTTTTTTTTTTTTGTTACTGTTTTTTTTCATAAAATAAATGTTGTTGTAATGTCTGGGAAGCCAGAATGTTCATCCATCAACAGAAACATATATTAACTGAACCCTGTTTGTTTTACGTGTAATTTATAGCTATGTTTATGAAATACTATACTTTCAAAAAATAATAAACCATATTACAGATGCTTTGTCAGATTTATGTTGAACAGCGTTTCCAGCGCAATAAATACAATAGAGTAAAGATACGAACCGTGTGTGGAGAACCGAACAGTTCGATCTTTTTTTCAGTGAACAACCGTCCCACCCCTAGTACATATAATGTAAATGTAATGCTGACCGACCTGCTCCCTTACTGGTGAACATTGGCTGGGATTTTGCATCAACTTAATGCGTCTGTGGCCAGGGCTTTGCTCTGCTTTTTTATACGTTCCCGCTCTGGCTTTCTCCTCCTTTGCTTTTACGCTCCGTTTTTGCACGGTTTTCTAAGATGAAGCCTGCCTCTGGATATAGCCAATTAGGCAGTGCCTCGCTGATGTTGGGTCATGGTGTCATTTTCACTCCGCGATCGCCTGATTCGTAGATTCATAAATCCGTCAATTAATTCGCAGTTGCATCCCAGCCTATTGCACGTCAGTCTGATCGACTGCACAGCGGCAGCCGGCAGGCCAGAACGACCATCAGGCCACCGGGAAATGTCCCGGTGCTCCCGATGGCCAGTCCGCCCCTGGTTGTACGTGTAACTTATAACTGAGGGGAGCCAAATTGAATGCAGCTTCCAAAACACAAAAAAATAGCCGATTAATATTTCTATATTTGATACAATCACACTGGCGTGAGAACGTTCAGCGAGTCACACCAGCTGCTAAATTCAGATCTGCGTTCGCTGGCTGGCGCTGAGCCAGAGACAGACGTGTTTTACAGTACTGCGCATTATAAGAAATCACACAAGATTCTGTTGAGCTTATGAATGCAATGACCAATCAGAGGTGTTCAGGTGAGTCATCGCTAAAATCCCGGTGCTTCCTTCACTCTTGCAGACTGAATACCTCTTTCTGGAGAATTCTCTCGTCAGAAACAACAAAGTGCAGATGTGTGTACGAATCTATAAATAAGATATTGATTTCAGTGTTAACAGTTTCAGTGATTTTAATGGGAGTTTTTGAGAGTGATTGAACTCTAGACTGTCAGTGAAAATGTTCTTTGATAATGTAAATGTTATTAGCTCTCTTTCTGTACAATGAAAGTTTAGTTTTTATATCACATTAACTTTCAATGTTAAATTCACATTTAATATAAAGTCAGACGTATTAAAAATATGTTATGGCATGAATCCCATATCTGTTACTTAAGTAAACAGACAGGTTTTTATGCATAGTTAATAGATTACATTATTAGGGTACTTTGAACATCGCATCTAACATAATCTATGAATGTGAGAATCGAGATATTTCATGATATAGTTCATGCGTCTGGGAATGTTTCTAATAAAAATGTAAATAAATAAATAAATAAATAAATAAATAAATAAATAATGCTTAATAATAATTTGCCAATATGCTGTTGTAGCTCCTGTGTGTCACATGACGACCCCCCACTCGTGCCCCCTCAGAAATAATGAGTGCATTATTGTGTATAGGCAAAGGCATTCCAGGAATGCCTTTGCCTATACACAATTAATATTGATATTTCCACAATATTTACGCTTGCAGAAATATACATATGTTTACATTTTGCAGAACAGACAGAAGATCCGTCAATGTGCATTTGGTTCGTTATGTTCAGATGTTCAGTAACTTAGCCGTCATGTGAGGAGTTTTCACTCTTCTCTGTGTCAGAGTTTATTTATACATAATATATAATATACTTTAAAATATAATTTATTCAGTGATGCAAATCAGAATTTTCATCAGCTGTTACTCCAGTTTTCAGAGTGATGATCCTTCAAAAAATAATTGTAATATATTGATTTATTACCAGTGCTGGAAACAATTTTGCTGCTTAATATTTTTTGAAACCTGTGACAGTTTGTTTATAATTATTAAAGGCTGATGATATATATACACGCACACACACACATAACATACATTTTATCTATATATATCCAAATAAAAATAGACTATAGATATTCAGTATATGACCCAAAGTAACTAGTAACTAACTACTTGAGTAGTTTTTTTTTTATCCAATACTCTTTTACTCTTACTCAAGTAATTTTTAGAGTATTGTTTTTTTTTTTACTTGAGTAAATATTTCTATAAGTACTTTTACTTTTACTTGAGTACAGTTTTTGGGTACTCTACCCACCTATGTAGTAAATACAGCCTGCGTTTGTAGTGATTGCAATGGCCAATTTAACATTTGTATACTCATGCTATAACCTATTTGTGTGCAGTAAGTAGGGAGAACTAAGGCAAATGTAAGTAAATAAAATCACATCGCTTTAAATTCATTTAGTGTGAAGATGTTGAGTACACGTGGTTTACACTTTATTTTAAGGTGTGCTTTATGAGTAACTATATATTTAAGTACTGCTAATATTAATTATGGGTAAGGTTAGGGCTTGCTTTAGAGTAAGTTGCATGCAATTATGCATAATTCACAGGTATTACTATATTAGAAGAAGAAGAAGAAGAAGAAGAAGGAAAAAAAAAAACATTTCCAAATACTGATCTTCTCTATCTGAAAGTTTGTTTTGTCAATTAAAAAGCTCTCCAGCAGCCAACATGACAATTACCAGGATGTGTCAGTCCTAGTTCTTAAATCTGTGTGGCTTGACTTTAATTAGAGCCTTAATAAAATATCAGCCAGAATGCATGAGCAGCCAACCTAAGACATGTCTGTTCACACTCAGCAGAATCTGGAGCTCTTGAATGCTTAATACCACTTTTGTGGAAGGATTGCCAACCCAGCAGAGAGGCTTTTCCCACACCTCCAGAAGAGAATTAAATGCATGTACTGTAGGTGAGTTACATACAGTATGCAAGACATTAATACCAGAAGCGACATGGTAACACAACTTAAGTGCATGCCATCAATCCCATCCAAAAGCTTGTGACTGTATGTCATGGTGCCTTTCATCCTCCCAGGTGTTTTGGGGCTCCTTTAGAATTCAGTTACTGCTGTAAAAACCTCTTACACAATAGACCCCATGGACATGAACCAGGAGACTGTGACAGATAGAGAAAGACAGACCATCTCTCAGCTGGCCCTCTACTGGAGTCGTCCTCATATAAATTGCACATAATTGTCAGTTTTAAGTGCTCGATGCTGACTGGATGCTCTCGTTTGAGTTGCATGCCAAAGTAAAAGGGGTTTGGGATATAAAACACTTGTTAGCTTTCATGTTTGCTTATTGTTACCTGTCACTGCAGCGCTAGATGGCTTTTCCATCGCATCCTCAGAAATTGTTACTCAAAATTATGCATTATATTGAGGGTGGAGTATGTAATATTGCAATTAGTGGCTGAAATGGATACTGCAGTCCAATTTCACAATTTTATAGAGTTTTTTCTCCTGCCCCCTTCTCCTCAAGACTCGACGCTCATGCAGGTTGCTAGATGCAACAAGGAACGAGCATAACTGACAATGGCAACAAGCTTTACAATATAAGTTGTTTTATCTGTGTTTTAATGTTCCTCTGATCAGAGATCCTTTCAGATGGATCCCGGGACTTTTTAGGTTGGGTAGCATTTGTGATCTCTGACTTAGTTTGTTTGCTTGCTTCCATGGAAATACTATTGTGTAAACTGGCAGTGAGCGAAGTCACACAGAACAAAACAAAACAGGCGTTCTGATACAGAATTCACATTTCAAATTAGAATAACTTGTTGTAGCGTGTTTTTTTTTTTTTTTTTTTTTTTTTTTTTTTTTTTTTTTTTTTTTTTTTTGCCAACAGAATGTGAACATAGCATGTTTCTTAAATATCTGCAATCATATTGTTATTTTTATGATTTAGTACAGTACAGTCAGTACAGTCAAAAACTGCATATAGCACCTAGCATAAAGATTTTTTTTTTTTCTTTAAATCAAAACTTAAGTTATCTTTCTTTCTACACCTGTAGGCTTTATTCATGCATAGGCATGTCTGCTGGTTGTACTTGTTTATTATTATTATTATTATTATTATTATTATTATTATTATTATTATTATTAATAATATTTAGCTCATTAAAGATTAAAGATTGCAGAAGAAGCATGACAGTAACGCACACAGACTGCTCTGCCAGCCCATTACTTAAAGAAACAAGAGTTTGGGATCTCAAGCCAAAGAGCAGTCCCAGTGCCAGCGGAAGTGCATTATTTTCTCGTTTTTCACATTGCCTTCCGCTGAGAAAGGGTGAATGAACTGAATACCCACAGCAACGAGAAGAGGACACAACACTCAAATCTTTGGCAACAGTAACTGGCAGTGGCTGCACAGCTGAGGACACAGCTGCCCAATGCCTCTGGTTGTTGAGTTAGAGGAGCATCACTGGGCCGAAGGGCTGATGCCACTCTGTCGGGTTCTCAGGGCTGCCAGGAAAATATTGACTTTCAGACTTTCGGAATATTTGAATTCCAGTCAATAGGGAAATAGCTCAGTGGTGGTTGTTTAAAACAAATGGATGTTTGTTTGTTTTTGTTTTTTAATTGATTTATATTGCTCTTATATGCTATTGTTACATTGCTGTAATACTGTAATATGTTTTAATATAACAGTTGCATCCATTACATTTAATAGATAACAGAAATGACACAAATTAATGACAACAGCATTGTATCACTGCCACTGGACTATGTGTTGGGACTCAAGTAATATTTCCATCTTACAAAACTAAACTAAACAAACAAACAAACAAACAAACAAACAAACAAATAAATAAATAAATAAATAAATAAATAAAATGTGAATAAAGGCCTCCTGTAGTGAATCGATGTGTAAAAATCCATATTTAAAATTTTATAAACAGTAATCTCTATCTTCTGCTATCATTCCGACAGATGATGTAGGTGGAGCTGTAGTGTAAGGTCCAGTGAGAATATGAGAAATTACTGTTACGGCTTCAGAAGGCCTTTATTAACCCCTCGGACACATTTGGGATACTTTTAATTATGGATGGCTGCACTTTATTTGACATCTTTTGGACTCATGATGGAGAACACCCACTCACTGCAATTATAACATTATATATATATATATATATATATATATATATATATATATATATATATATATATATATATATATATATCCTATTGTATTTGTCTGAAAGAAGAAAGTCATACATAACTAGGTTAGCTTAGGGTAAGTAAATTATGGGGTAATTGAAATTTTTGGGTGAACAATCCTTTTAAATCACGTAAAAAAATCACGGGTCGCTTTTTTGGGCTTATTTAAAAAAAAGAATAAAACATATATATAAAGCAACTTTGTTTCTTTACATTTAAAGTCACTGTATTTTTCAATATATTGGTGACTCTCGCCGCTAATAGCCAACCGGTGCAATAATAGAAGTGATGTAGCGTAATTCATCATCACACATAGCATAGTGTGTGCCCTCCCGCTTTGTTGCAGCTAGATGATTTTTGTAAAATAACTTCTGTTTTAGCACTTCAAACTGGGTTTAGTGGGTTTAGTATCCTCTGTTGCAAGCTGATTTATTGATAATAAACAATTGCTAATAAATAATATTGATGATAATAAATAATCAGATAATATTTGGCTTGTTTTGGGCTTGCTTTTGAAGCTGTGGTTGCTTATTTGTCTTGAGAGAGTTGGCAACACAGGTGATAAGCTGCACATGACGCCACCAAAGCACAACGGACGCATGCTACTTCAGCTCTGCTTGAGCATTTACAGTATTTCTTTACATCCCTAGGAAAAGCAACTGCAAACATACTGTAACGAATTAATAAACAATTTATGAGTCCAGCAGTTGGTTGGTGCACAATTGTATAATCTAAGTCTATCTCAAACAAACAATCTCAGTCTTAGTCCTTCATCTCAGCACTAGTGTGTGAAATAGCAACATTTAATTAGTATAGCTCACAAGAAATATCAACAAAATTCAGAGCCTGCTGCATTTCAACATATGGTTAATACATACTGTGAGCTAGTTTATTTATTTCTTTATTTTCCAGTTTTTTTTTTTTTTTTTTTTTTTTGCTCCCTGTAAGTATATGGTGGGTCTCATACATTTATTGTTTATATTTAATATAAATATAAATAAATGAAGTCAGTCATCACAATAAATCTTGATTTATTCATGGTTTCCAAGTTACCTTGTAAAGCATCTGATTTGGGGTTAGGAAACATGATATGTTGAGGCTGATTTTGGATTAGAAACCATACAAACAAGTCCTGGGAAAACTTCAAAATTTGAGTCTACATAGAAAAACAATGAAATATGCTTGAGAGATTTCATAATAAAACAGTCCTGTCTGATAAAAGGTGCATTTAAGGGCTAGACATAGCATTTGACGTAACATAAGGTCAAATGCTAATATGACAAGTGTTCAAAATTTACATCTAAAATCCAGTACGTCCATAAAATGACTTACTTCATTGATAATACATGGACTGCTAAATAAATAAATAAATAAATAAATAAATAAATAAATAAATAAATAAATAAAACTGCCATAGAACATAACTTTACCTGCATGAACATAGACAAACCATGTATTTTTGAATTTTGTATGGGGTTCACGTTCTCTTACTATCATTCAAAGCAAGGTTTGATTGTCTTTGGTATTTTTAACATGACAGACAGTGATGGACAAAACAAAATGCTGTTTCTCTTGGTAAAATAAGAAACTTTTTTTGTGGTAATAAATGATAAGTTCTACAACACACTTTTACATACTACATCTGGCTGACTTTGTGTTATATGACTGCTGCAAGAACTCCATCACGCCATGCTCTCTGTCTTGAGCAACAGACCTATGGATGTGTTAAGAACTTCTTAGACACTGACTTGACACAACATGTGTTATTAAAAAGCCAGAATCTGCTTCTCTGACCTATTTAAAGGATTTTTGCACAGCCTACTGAAAGCACAATGAAATTAAGAAAATATGATCCATGATTTTTGTGCATACCGAGTTATGTGAATGCATGCTACTTTTTGCATAAAATAATATTACTGGTAATCACTGGTTACTGTTTATGTCCCACCAAGATTTTGTGCAAAGCACAATGGGATGTCACAATTAAAGCAGAGGCACTCCCAAATGCTTAATTATTAGTCATTTGATAACCTAATCAATAGAAAATGACTAACTTAAGTCAAAGTCTTGACATATACTTTAATGTTGAAGAAGCATTTTTAAACTATGCTTGGGTATATCTCTCCTCCTGTTGTTTTTCTGGCATAAATATGAATTCCTTCGAGCCCCTAAATAGATATGTTGATGGGGAAACCTTGAGATGGGAGGACAAATTACATTTCAATGCTTTTACTTTCACAAGTTTAAAGTTCCAACCGAGAAATGTTGCCTTCACTCACAAATGTTTGCATTATATGTGATTAAACGCAAAGTTTCTCCGGGAACACTAAAGTTTTGTGACCGAACACAAAATGGCTCTTTGAGAAATAAAACCCAAACAGCAGAACTTGCTCTGAACAGGGTTTCTTTTACTGTTGAGGGAAACTGAAAACCATGAAACCAGGATTGAAGCTGGAGTGTCTTTCAGTTAGACTTTATGTTGTTTTTGTTGGCTAAAAATATATATGGACTGACTTAGCAGTTTTTGTCTCTATGTTAGTTGCTCTGTATTAACTATTTATTATTGAGTATTCTATATATTTGCATCCGTGTTTAAGTACTGAACACCAGCATGGCAGTGATTACCTATTGCTTGTGTGGTTTTGCTTACAGTTTATTCCGTGCAAATGTTTATTTGATTTCACAGAATGTTTCCTTGATTGTTTAAAACATCATGTCCATCATATACATAGCCTACCTCGTTAATCAAAAATAATCACTATAGATATGCCCTGATGCAGAGTTCACAGTTAGATTGTCCTGGACCAAACCAAGGGTTTGCTGATGGCGATCATCCACTTGCTTACTTGCTTATTTTGGCAACATCTAATTGGTTTTATGGCAATACTGTGAATTGAACTAAAAGGAAATGTTGGCTATTTTTTTCAAATGTACCAACATATAATAGCATGTATTATAATGCAGCTGTTATAATTCAGAGATAACTTGATTCCGTTACATTCTCCGGGGAAACATTTTGATGCAACACATATCGCAGACACAAAGTTTGTTGCATCATAAAGGGTAATGAGTGTCTGCTAGCCCTCAAGGGCTCTGCACGCATACTGTGGGAGTATTAAATAAAAGAACAATCTTAAGGACAAGGCAGTTACGCACACATTGATCACCGGTCCGCATTTCAAGACAGAGAGATTGTAGTTTTTTTTTTTTTTTTTTTATCTGCTCTCATGTAATAGCAGCTCGCTCCATCTTAGTACAATTCTCCTGAACTGAAATGACTTGAGCTCCTATGAAAGTCTCCAAAATTGTCTTTTTGCCTTGGGGCTTTGAGATTGGGTCACACTGGTGCCTCTAAGGACATGTTCATTGCTCTGTTATACACCTCAACCTCAACATATCATGTCTGAGAATATTATGGTGCAAAAACAGCATTTACTTTTAATGATGGTACACAACATCTGAGGGGGAAAAGAGACTTGATTTGTATGGGTATTTACTTGTGTGAATTTAATGTAGCTGCAAAGATGAAAATACTTAGCTATCTGTTCAAATCTTTGTAATTACTGTAATTGTGTACAATGCTGGTTTTTAGATTGCAATTTATGATTTGCTTTTTCTTTTTAGGCATATTTATGGATCTGTTGTCAAGAAACTGGAACCCATTTGACCAAACTACTTGGCCATTATATGGCAATGGTGGCATTTCTAAATAGCTTTTACTAATTATCAAGATCAGGACCTTCACAAAAGAATGAAGCTATCCAGCTGTCCATCTGTCATGGTGTCTATATATAGACACAGTGGCGGTTCTACATTGAAATACACCCTGGGCGAGACCCCTTTCGAGCGCCCCCCCCCCCCCCCCCCCCCACACACACACCAAAAATAACAAACAAAGTTCTGCACAAACAGTTATATTTTGTTATAACATAATTATAACATAAGTGGTAATTTCTCAGTTGCACAAATCCTTCATTAGAAAGCCAGAGGATGCTCCAAAATATTTTAGAAGTGCCCCTGAAATAGCAATTGAATTGCATTTGAAATCAAAAGACCATAGGATAATGTTTTATAAAGCTAAAACAGCCTGGGGTCAAATTGACTCAAAACATAATAGAAGGGTTACATAAACATGCTCTTACACACTAAATGTCTGTCATTACGCTATATCCTCCTAGACCCGGAAAAAAAAACATTTATTTATTTTATTTTTCCCCCCATGTCATCACATTGTTTAGAGCATAGAAACAAATGGTAAAAAAAAAATTATTGAAAAATTATATTTTATTCATGTTATGCTATGGTCACTGGGATTCAGTTGTTTAAAAAATAAAATGACTTTAAATTATATGTATAGGCAAAAACAATGGGATTTTATTTTTTAATCACCAAAAACTTTTTGGGTTTCAGGATATTTTTCAACCAAAATTTGTATATTAATCTAACTTTCATGGAGGAACCATTAGCTCTTTGGTTACTGCCTCAAATTCTATGCATGACACTCCTTTTAGTTATGACTTGTAAAACTATACTTAGAAACTATACTTAGCATACTGTGTAGCAAATAAATAGCAAATGTTCGTCTTTAACCTACAGATTTGAAAATGCCGTTGGTTATTTACAGGGCCTAACGTTAAACCAACTAATGGAAATGATAACTGAACTTGTAACAGTTTTATTGCAAAGCACAATATTATAAATTAGATCTCGTGATTGAGTTGAAACCAAATTATTGTTGTATAAGCATAGCAAGCAGGCTAACAAAGACCTTTTCTTCTCCATCTCTGTTTATTTGGCACTCGACAATCAACAGATTTCCCATCCCCCCAACTGTCACTCACGACCAGAAGTCAAGACTAAACCAATTTACCTTGATGACCGCATAATCGCTTTGTATTACCGAGTTTCATTTGCAGGAACTATAGGCCTGTATTATAACATTATGAATGAAATGTGCGTTATTTGGAGGAAAGTCGAGGTGTGTGACTGACTTTAGCCTATTATTAATTATATTACTAGTGTGGATCCCCCATCCCCGTCCCCCCCCCCCCCCACCCCCCTGCCCTGTCCGTTCCATTTGAGAGAGACCCAGAGGTGAAATGTCGTCTGCGCCTCTTGCCACCACCCCCTTTTACACTTCTCTCACAACACACAGCTTCTGTGCATGCATGGTACATTTTCAGCAAGCAGGGGCGCCGGCAGCTGCAGGGAGCGCCAATTTGCCAATTCCACACACAGTGAAATGATATAAATGATGAAAAACCGCTTGGCGACGCAGATGATTATTTTATTTTTTTTATTTTATTTTTTTTAATCTGCTCGTGCTGCCGCCCCCAATGTGTCACGAAAAAATGACGCCCCGGGCGGCTGCCCGGTTCGCCCGTGCCTAAAACCGCTACTGTATAGACACATTTCTACCAACAACATGCCATCCTACAAAAAACATTACCACCTCAGGTCATCAATTCACTACATGCACACAGCCTAATTAGAGGACAGGTCAAACAAGATGCACACACACACACACACACACACACACACACACACACACACAGTGTTGCTGTGCATGGAATGTAACTTTCAAGTGTCAGCTTTGTAAATATATGTTGATTGTGCATCTAGTCATAAAGACTCATAGGCTGCAACCTTTTAATTTTGACTATGTCATTTGTATCACCATGCCAAAATGGGGGGGGGGTGCTTGAGAAGGGATTAACAAACCCAGTAAACCTGCAAGGTACATACAATTCATCTCAGTTTCCAGTCGAAATGAACACTAAAGGCAGTAACTTTTTATTTGCATTCACACAAATGATTACAGAGGCAGATTATCGAAGATGAAAGATGACATATTAAACTTGCTCGGTAGCACACCCGGGACCGCACTGCACTTGCGATGTAAAGTGCACTACGAGTCCTGCCAAACATAAGTCACAGAGTTCAAAGACAATGCATTGTTATCTCACAATTGCTTTTGTTAACAATATTATTGTTAGGTTAGAGAGTTTGATACATTGTTTTTTGTTATCTAACAATTGTATTGTGATATGTAGAACACTGCCTGATTCACGTTCATCAGTTTTCGATAAAACTAAATGTGCTTTTAGCATCACTCACTGAATATTTGACTATGAAAATGGTGCGAAACATGCAAGAATACACAGGGCCCTATTTTAACAATCTAAACGCAAAGTGTAAAACGCACGGCGCAGGTGCACTCAGGGCGTGTCCAAATCCACTTTTGCTATTTTAACGACGGAAAAACATTTGGCATGCCAGGGCGCATGGTCTAAACGGGTTGTCCCTATTCTCTTAATGATTAATGGGTGTTTTTTTGGGCGTAACGTGCAATAAACCAATCAGAGTGTCATCTTCCATTCCCTTTAAGAGCCAGTTGCGCTCGTGCCATGATGGATTTGCTATTTACACAGCGGAATTTGCAAGCGCAGAGACAGAACGCGTCTCCGAGATGAAACGTAGCTGCTCATGTGCGAGCAAATAGATAGCCTAATTCTGATACATGCGATGACTATCCATTATGACATGCAGGCATTTTTATACTTAATTAGCCTACAAATTCTTATGCATTGCAATCCTTTAATTTTTAATATTTGGCATGTTTATGTGCTGCTGTGCTTCCCTGTGTTTAATAAGCAGCGTGTATGCGCGTTGTGGACCCGCCTATACTAACACGCTCTTTAAATAACAAAGAAAAACATTGCATTGCAACATTTTCAGCTCCTTAAAATAGCAATGCGCCTGAACTCACCTCTTTTTTAGACCAGCACGCCCATGGGCGCACAAATGGGCGCAAATGCATTTGCTAATTAAACGACGTGGCGCTGGACGGGAAAATGCCAATGGCGCCGGACTGAAACTAGCAAACACACTTGCACTGTGCCTTGCGTCGCATTGCGCCGGGTGTATGATAGGGCCCATAATGTCATTTTGTAGAAATGTTGCCACAGGCATGTTTTTTTCCTAAGAACCTGGGGTGGCAAATAAACAACGATATATTCCCCCATCTGATTCTATATCGTGACCCTAGCACCTCTAAAACAAAGAAATCAATTAGTGCTGTATTTAGGCTAATGGCCAAATGCATTCAGCTTTGGGGAATTAGAAAACAGACACTTTCATAAGCTCTTTTGCGGTCTCTCAGGTGGTGTTGGAGCTGCTATATTTGGATGTCCCCACTTCAGTTGACCTCATTCAGTGTAGGGCCTCTCCAAGCCATCGTGACTGCTGGGATGTCCTTTCCCGGCCTGACGCCCAGCCACAACCATCATCATCATTATCATCATCATCATCTCTTCCAGAGCAGATCACGCTAAACACTACAATCTGTTAATTCTCAAATTGATGAAAACAAATATTTAGTGGCTCATCATTTACATTGTTATCCCACAACACATAAGGTTATCAGGAGAAATGAAGTGCAATGAGTGATTTGGGTGATTTTGGGAAACAAGGCTGACTTACAGTAACAAAATAAATGAAAGCAGATAGCTGTAAATGAGCACTGTGATATCAGTAGGGGGCTTTATGATGGTGGAAACAGAGCTCTGGTGTTTTTTACCAGCACACAGACTGACTGCTTATTCATTTTGGCCTTTAGCAGCAGGCGTGCCAAGGCAGGAATTGGCACTTACCACAGCTGCACATGCCAAGAGTGTCTCAAAGGTAAATTACATTACAAAGTAAGCTATTAAATCAACTGTTGGATTTGTTCTCGCCAAAGCTGTACAGAGAAATAAATGTTTCCGACTGGCATGTGATTTATTTTTTCCTCCTATCTTTTATTCAATACTGAGAGGAAAACAAATTAAAATTGTTTTCTTACAAAAATGTGAGTGCTTGCCGGTTTGGTACAGTGGTGAGGTGTTTCGGGTGGATGCCATAGCACTGATGTCCTTGGAAAAATTAAGTTTGCTAAATTGAATAGTACTAGATGTGCACTTCAAATCTTTGTAATAATGTCAATTATTAAAGTTAAAAATGTAAGTTTTGCTTTAAATACATTTTAAATCACTATATGTTAATATTTTGTCTTGCTTTAAAGAAGTACACTTATTTTGATGTGTTCACTAACAAACTAAAGCACATGTAAAGTCATTTTAACTGTAGTGTGTTATTTGTTGAAGTGTGTTATTATTACATTTAAAGTTAATATATTTTAAATGTACTGAATTGCAACTTCATCAATATAAATGTGTAATTACAAATCTATTTAAATAGATGACATTTCAATAGAAATAACATTGAGGTATATTTTATTTTCCATACATGATTGTGGCAACACTTTATTTTAGGGTCTCTTAACTAGTTGCTTATTAGCATGCATATTACTAGAATATTAGCCATTTATTAGTATTAATTAAGCACAAATTAATGCCTTATTCTACATGACCTTATTCTACATCACTAATCCTACCCAATATCCAAACTTAACAACTACCTTACTAACTATTAATAAGCAGCAAATTAGGAATTTATCGGGGAAAAAGTCATAGTTAATAGTGAATAAGTGTTCCCTATTATAAAGTGTTACCTTGCTTGGGTCACACTTTATTTTAAGGTCCAATTATCGTTATTAACAAACTATTAACTATGACTTTTGCCTCAGTAAACTCTTAATTTGCTGCTTATTAATTGTAAGAAAAGTAGTTGTTAAATTTAGGTATTGGGTGGGATTAGGAATGTAGAATATGGTCATGCAGGATCCCATACAGAAGTCACATAGATTAAAATATATTAATAATAAATACATTTTCATATATTTAAATATCTTAAATTTAAATAGAAGAAAATATATTTTATACAATATATGTAAATATATTTTGAATTATATTTTAAAAAATATATGTAAATATTTGATTTTGGTCGCTTTTTAATATTTTTCACATCTCTTAAACATATGTAAATATATTTTTATCTGAAATATTTACATACAGTATATTTATTTCCTTTATATGTAAATACATTTAGATATCAGACTATGTAAATATATTAATTTGCGATATATGTCCATATATTAATTTCTAATATCTGTTAACATAATTAGCATAAGTCATATAAATGTAAATATATTTTAAAAACATTCAAATATTTAATTAATGCTCCTTTTTACTGTACATCGCAAATAAGTAAATAAACATGCTTTCACAGAATATATTCCAGTTTACTCAAACTTTATGTAAATAAATATAAACTATATGTAAATGTTTTCATTTTATATAGATTAAAATTTGCCCCTTCATAATAAATCAAACAGAAATTGTACACTGAAACAATGTAAAAATCCCAAGACAATGCAACTTCAATATCAACTGAATTGACATATTAATATAAAGAGTACATTTATCAACACCAGCATGAACCACCAAAAGTTATAAATGCTCATGATGTTTCTGGCACATAAATAAAAGATTATACTTCTGTAAGCATCCAGGGTCAAAACATTATGCAAAAATATGCAAGTCTTAGTTGGCATTCAACACATTGCATTTAAATATTTAAGAGCCATCATTAACCATGCACATCTCATCAATTCATCAACTAACCACATACTACCACAATAATACATCAGCTAATCACGCCCTTAACTAACCCAGTTCAAATACTTAATTGAAAAGCATAAGAAAAATCTTTCTTTCTTTCTTTCTTTCTTTCTTGTTTTTTTTTTTTTGCAATTCACCATTAAAAATAAATAAATAAATAAATAAATAAATAAATAAAAAGCAATATCATGCCTGGGCTTCTTTCATTGTAGGTTATAATGTTATGCCAGTAGGTGGCAGCCAGAGACTGTCTTGAACAGTTAGTTAACCACTGAAAGAATAATATGACAAAGATATCACTATGGATATACAGAAAATGTGCAGAGAATTGTGCTTCACACACACACACATACATATATATATATTTTATTTTATTTTTTAATATTTTTTTTTATTATCATCTGTGACTCATTTCGATTTATTTTGGACCCCTCTAGGTTGTTGTGTATGAAGTGTCCTCAGTGCAGAGTTAAACAAGATGACCTTGTAGGACCTACAGGAAATATTTATTTATTTTTTTAATATTAGATAAACTTTTGAATGTTACTTCTTACTAGTCAGATGGTTCATAGAGCCTTGGGGATGTTCTTCAACAGGAGATCCACTCCAGCTCTGCAGCATGGCCATCACCATGGAAAAATATAGGAACAATTTGTCACAGAGCCAACAATATATAGTATACAATGTCAGATTTAGAAATAAACAAACTAGAGCATATGTGAAATCCAGAAAAGAGAAATAGTAATATGGGAAACATACAAAAATAATTCACAGTCTTAGATTTTACAGATGCATGATGATATATTGTGAAAAAAAAATGCATATGAAGCTTTCTCAAATTACCTGTGTTTCTTATATCGCTGTCAGCAGCTCCCATTAGAAATTTTCTTGGAACTTCCCCTCTTTTTCAGAGTTTTTTTTTCTGACACTCCTGAAATCACAGTACACTTTTTATCAATATGTGTTTACAATGAAAAATCAAAACGTGTTTGGAACCCAGTGGTTTGAAATCGTTTCAGCCCATTTTAGCCTGCGTGTAAGTGACGTCACCTATAGACTCTACAGTGCAGACGTTTAAGTTAAATTAATTAGATTACTTCCATTTATCTATTGACAAATTACCAGCAAAACATTTACAAAGCTATCAAAACCGCTCATCTACACATAAGATGTGATTAAATGCCTGAACTTACATTAATAATAGCTCAAATCAGTAGTTAGCCTACCTCTTATAGTTAGCCTGTATAACTGTAAATTAGTTAATGATTGTGATGCTAACGGTCTTTTTCTGAAGACACTGACTAAACCATTTCTTCAAAGTAAATATTGAACAGAAACGTGTCAGTTACATGTAAGAAAGAGCTGTATGTCTTATTTCTGTGGTTTTAGTGACTAAACTTACCTGAAAAACAACACTGAGAGAAGGAGTTTGCTACTTGTCAGCTGAGTTGATGCCCCGTTTCCATGGTAACTCCCTCCGCTCCAGTTTATGAACATGTGACTGGAATGTTCAACGTGCGTGCCCATTTAAACAAGTCAAAGTTACTAGCGTTTACATAATTAGTAAAAGACAAATAAAATGTCCTGAAACTTGATCAGGTATTTTTTAAGTGGAGAGCAGGCTTACAACAAACTATAAATTCAATGAGAATATGAAAGCAGTATTGCAAAACATTTTTTTGAAGGCAGTTTATTCACAGACAGACTGACTGACTAACTGACTGACTGACTGACTGTGAGTGACTGACTGACTGACTGTTGCTGACTGACTTACTATGACTGACTGTGACTGACTGACTGACTGACTGACTGTGAGTGACTGACTGACTGACTGACTGACTGTTGCTGACTGACTGACTGTGACTGACTGACTGACTGACTGACTGTTGCTGACTGACTTACTGTGACTGACTGTGACTGACTGACTGACAGACAGACTGACAGACTGTGACTGACTGACTCACTGTGACTGACTGACTGACTGACTGACTGACAGACAGACTGTGACTGACTGACTGTGACTGACTGACTGACAGACAGACTGACATACTGTGACTGACTGACTCACTGTGACTGACTGACTGACTGACTGACTGACTGACTGACTGACTGACTGACAGACTGACTGACTGTGACTGACTGTGACTGACTGACAGACAGACAGACAGACAGACAGAAAGACTGACTGTGACTGACTGACTGACTGACTGACTGACTGACAGACAGACAGACAGGCAAACAGGCAAACAGACAGAATGACTGACTGACAGACAGACAGACAGACAGACAGACAGACACACACACCTGATTGTTTTATTCATTAATTATTTAATTAATTACTAACTAACTTGTGACTGACTGTGACTGACAGACAGACAGACAGAATGACTGATTGTGACTGACTGACTGACTGACAGACAGACAGACAGACAGACAGAATGACTGACTGACTGACTGACAGACAGACACACAGACTGACTGACTGACTGGCTGACTCAGACAGAATGACTGAGTGTGTGTGAGTGAGTGAGAGAGAGAGAGAGAGAGACTGACTGACTGACTGACTGACTGATTGACTGACTGACAGACAGACTGACTGACTGACTGACTGACTGACTGACAGACAGACAGACAGACAGACTGACTGACTGTGACTGACTGACTGACTGACTGACTGACTGACTGACTGACTGTGACTGTGACTGACTGACTGACTGACTGACAGACAGACAGACAGACAGACAGACAGACTGACTGTGACTGACTGACTGACTGTGACTGACTGACTGACTGACTGTGACTGACTGACTGACTGACTGACTGACTGTGACTGACTGACTGACTGACTGTGACTGACTGACTGACTGACTGACTAGCTGAGACTGACTGACTGACTGACTGAAAGACAGACAGACAGACAGACAGACAGACAGACAGACAGAATGACTGACTGAGACTGACTGACTGACTGACTGACTGACTGTGACTGACTGACTGACTGACTAGCTGTGACTGACTGACTGACTGACTGACTGACTGAAAGACAGACAGACAGACAGACTGACTGACTGACTGAGACTGACTGACTGTGATTGACTGACTGACTGAGACTGACTGACTGTGATTGACTGATTGACTGACTGACTGACTGACAGACAGACAGACAGACTGACTTTGACTGACTAACTGACTGACTGACTGACTGACTGACTGACTAACTGACTGACTGACTGACTGACTGACTGACTGACTGATTGACTGACTGACTGACTGACAGACCGACAGACAGACTGACTGACTGACTTACTGACTGTGACTGACTGACTGACTGACTGACTGACAGACTGACTGTGACTGACTGACTGACTGACTGACATGATATGATAGCTTTAAACTGTAAACCTATAGTTTACAAATGAAATTAGTCTGCATTGCAAAAATGTAATGATTAAAAATACATCACATGAGGCATGAATATAATTTCATATAAAATAAATTAAACACACAACATGAATTTTATGTTCTATGCATTTTTAAAATATATTTCCAAAATATATTTCAATATATTTAACAATGTTTCACATATATATGTGAATATATATTATCTTTCTGTATGGCATATGTGCTTTATATGTAGTAATAAACAGCCAATATTTTAATAATAGGTATTCTATTATTAATACCTATTATTAGGTATTAATAATAATTAATACCTAATAACTAGTTAGTACAGTTGGTCCCATACTAAAGTGTTAAAAATGCTTTTCACTAAAAATTTAAGCTTTGTGCCATTGGACAAAAAAGCAACATAATGACTGTGAAACACTCACTTACTTGATATGGGACTGTAACTTTGGTAGAAATGTGATAAATCATCTTTCCCTTTGTGAGCCATAGTGTCTTGTGAGTCTGGACTGTCACGCTTTTAGTCCATTTGGAAGTTTCTCTCAGGTGCTGTAATGCAAATAAGTTTCTCAACAGACAAATTAGCTGCTCTTGATGTAGTGTGCATCGTCTCTCAGCTCGGCATCACGTTTGTCCAGCGCAGGCCAGAGGTTTAACTCTATAAATGGCTGACTTTGGTTAATAAAACATGGATGGTTGGTTTTGATTTGTATGCGTGGGGCATTTTTTTTTCATATCTGTGATGTTGATGTAGTAATAGTCGGTGGTGTGATCAAATAAAGTTCCAGATGTGTCAATTATTCATCTTCGTATCTGCCTGCAGCGGCCCCACGGATCCACAATCACTGAATGTGAAAAGTGGCTGGAATGAAGGTTGCTCAGAAGTAGAGACACTGCGAATTGGGTTGCTTGGATGCACAATCACTGAATGTTGATGGTGGCTGGAATGAAGGCTGCTCAGAAGTAGAGACACTGAAAAATAAATTAAAAATAAAATAAAAATATGTATTTTTGTCTTTTAAAAATATCTTAGAAAAAATGACATTATAAAATTAAAGTTATATGATTATATTATTTTCAGAGATTGTATCCATTTCTTAGTACACTGCTTTGTGCCATCTGTTTTGAGCTAAAATTTCACTAAATGGAACCAAAGATAATGGCAAAGGCAAAGGCAAAAAAATAAAAAATTACCTTAAACCAAGAAAACTATGTTCCGACTGGGTAGAAAGTAAAATTTGTTCAAGATATATTCTCTGAAAAGTCTTATTATCCAGATGTGTACATTGTATTTTTCTCATGTCTTCATATGTAAAAAACTAATCCGTCAATACACTTATAACTTTAATCCATTGCTTCAGGGCAAAATACCATAAGAAGTCCATAATCCATAACATTTTTGGGTGAACATATCAGCACTAAATATTGTTGCAAGGCAGATCGTTGACAAATTTTCATAGGGTTTAAGATTTTTTCTGCCTCAAGTTGCATTTGGTTTGTGAACATCTTATCTTCTTACAAAAAAAAAAAAAAAAAAAAAAAAAAAAAAAAAAAAAAAAAGAACAAGTAAAGTTGTCCTAGCAAGTTCATTCCAGTCAATGGATCATGTTTTTCCATGCACAAATGTCTCGGACATTTTTGCCTGTTTGCAGGTGCACCTCATAGCTGTACGGACCAGAGCAGGGCTTTTATTAGAACTGCACAGTTAGCTAACGTAGCTGACTGCATTAATCCAGAGTTTGTGATTTGGGTTTAAGATTTTAATGTAACGTGACACGAGAGTGAAGACAGACAGAGGGATTCATGTTGACAAAGTGTCAGGTTTGTATCATCATGCGTTACCCAGCTGGGCTGCTCTCTCAGACACATGCTCCGGACATGAGACTGAACTTGGTCCAGAAATTAAGGGCAATGATGATTTGAGGAGCAGCTCATGCTCCATCACAGTAAATTGGTTCACGGGTTGGAAATGCACACAGACTGCTGTTTTTCAGTCATGCAGAAAACAGCAGTCGTGTCAGAAGTAGTCATGGTGTTGCCGTCCTGGTGTGAAGTTCATTTACATAGTTTAAAGTACACAGTCAAAGAAGTGTGTTTGGATCATGCATTATTCCTTTACCAAACCCCTTTCAAATGATTATAGGCATTGTGCTGAACACACCATGAATGTCCGTTCAATTTCCATGGACAAAAACTAGTCTTTTGCATGAACGTTAAGTACATGTGGTGCATTTTGGTTTAAATTTAAGGTCTCCAAACTTAAGTGTGAATGGATATGTGTGGCCTATTTTTTTTTATTATTATTTTTTTATCCAGTGATCCTAAGGAAATTTGCATGACAGTCTCAAGTTTTGCTGGTTACGACTTCTAGTCTTATTTGAGTAGTTTGTCAAATTATGAATGGTTTAACTGGAACTTGTTGACAAACATAGTGATATTTTTATAAGATGATATTTTCCTTTGGCTTCATTACACAACATATCATATTTCATCCCAAGCTCTTCACTAAGGAATAACTCACCCAAAAATGAAAATTCTGTCATCATTTACTCACCCCCAAGTTGTTCCATACCTGTGTCTATGTTTTCTCTTAAACACAAAAGAAGATATTTTCAAAAGGGATGGTAATCAAACTGTTGACGGTAGCCATTGACTTACATAGCATTTTGTTCCATACTATGGATGTCAATGATTACCATGTAGGTCTGCCCCTGACTAAATATTTTTTGAGTTGACCATTAGTTGTGTTATTGTATGTTTATGATTGTATTGTTATATATTGTCAGTGCTGGGTAGGTTCATTGCAAATTGTAGTCTGTTACTGATTTCAAATTACATGACCAAAATTCTTAGTAACGTAAACCATTACATTACCCATTTTAGGTAAAATAATCAGAGTACTTTTTGATTGTGCTTAGATTGCTTTTGACCTAACTTGTTTATCACATTGGTTTAAATAGTATGATTTTGTTCCACATTGATATAAAAATACAAAAAAAAAGAAAATATATTTTATTTTTTTTGTGTTTTAAATTACACTGTTTTTTGTTTTATTGATTTAGATGGTGCAAGGGGTTAGTGAGTTTAATGAAAAGCTAATAAATAATCAAATCATAAAAATGTGAAATGAAAACAAATCATTTTAAAATGACAATAATAAAAAAAGTATCTCAATTGTTTACTTGTATGATATTTGACCTTTAAACGCAACTCAAAAACCTGAATACTTTCTAGATTTTAGAAGGGAAAATTTAAAAGATGAAAAGAAGAACTGGAGAAAATCAATAAATGATGGATAACTTATAGCTATTATGTGAATAATATGTGATCATGTAATCAACAAAAAGTAACTAGAGATAATACAGATTATATTTAATCGGTTACTAGCACTGTGTACCGTCATATTTACCGCTTTGTGCTTTCAGTTTCACAAGTTTACTAAATACACTAGAATACAATTTGATGCACAACATTTGGTCTGATTTACAGATCAGATTGACAGCTGACATGAAAACATTGTGACACCCGTGGTTATAGCAATGGATGATCCTTTCAAGATATCATGTAATATAGCTAAATGTCAATCCATGTAAGCAAACTAGATGTTGTTTCGGCCTTTGTTTTGGCTGTGGAAGCATGGTAGCGGGCCTTGTCCTGAATGCACTTCATTTCAAGAAACGTTTGTTTATTATTCCCATTTATTTAGACAAATAACTGACCAACAAAAAAATGCCTTAAAATTAAGATACAAGTTATAACAAACAAAATTTGTTCCAAATAAAAGAATTCTACAAACAAAACATATGAATTGGTCAAAAAATTATGTCTGACCCACTTCCCTTCTTCCGGCGTACTGCCGATCGATTTACCACCCCTTATGACGTTTACAATTTTCTTAATTAGCAAATTGAACTAAACAAAACACAAACCAATAATATTTAAACATAAGTAATATAAAATAAAAATACACTTTCTTAAATGGCTACAACACTAGAGTTTAAATAATATGTGAATATTTCTGTATTGGTCTCTTTATGTTTGCATATTCTCATGTGCAAACCTGGCTGCAGAATTTCCCTTGCATTATGCAGTCAGCTCCGCCGCTGACTCACCAGCGCTCATTACAGCAATGCTGATGTGCAATCAAACAATTAACAAAAGGTCACGGCTGCCATTGAAAAGAACATCCTCCCCTACAGAAAAGATGCTTCTCTCAAGGAAGCAAATGTTTCTGCGGATTAATGAACTAGCCACAGACCATTACTGAAGGGAAGGCACATGCTCTTGTGTGCTTAGAAGAAATGGACATCAACCTTTCTTGGCTTTCGCTAGGCTGAGTATTCATTACAAACGTCAGCATGATTGATCTACGGTTTGGCTATAGAACTCAGTCCAGTGAGAATTTCAGCATATGACTACATGAATAGCATTAGCCTACATGCATAAAATACATATAGTATAAGTATAAAATATAAAACATAGAAAATGCATATTGAATTATTGCACTTTACAACTGCAGTGTGATTAACAATGCTGAATATTATTTTTCATCATTTGTATTGTGTGACCACAAAAATCACAAATCTACATAGGCCTAAAAATCAAAAAGAGAAACAGCAAAGGTCTTGCACATGAAGGTTATTATACCCTTATTAGAGATGATAATTACCTAAATAGTTGTAACTTTTGGACTGTTGTGAATGGATTACTACATCATGTCACATTCCTACATAAACAGCAACTAAATCCCTCAGTCACTGCATGTAACAGGCTGTAAGCATGTTTTGAACATTTGAGCTGAGGTTGCCACAAATGTAATTAAAGAGTGAAAAAAATATAAAGGGAATTAAAGGAATAAAGAAAAAAAGAAAGGAAAAAATGAACTAGAATTTAGTGTAAAGTAATGCATTTGCAAATAATATTTTGGTTTTAATAAATGACTGTAATTAAGAATAGAAAGGCACACATTTCACCTTGTTCTAGATGAAATCAAGGGGATTTGAGTTTTATGAATCCTTTTCTTACAGACAAGTGTATTAACTGGACGGTAACCACCTTTATTAAATTCACTCATGCTCACATTCTCTCTTAATCTAATGTTTTTTTTTTTTTTTTTTTTTTTATTAATTGTGCTGGAATTGTGTGTATAAAGCTAATATTCTTCTTTCAGATGTAATTTGAGAGGTTAAAATTACCAAATTTCCAAACCGAAGTGCTCTTTAAAAACACCTGAGCTGCATTTTAATTTTGAAACACACAGTGCTCAGTTTATTCAATGAAGTATAAGCCTTTCAAAAGAATCTATTTGTTGCGGTCAGTTTTCATATTGTGAGCCGCCACAAGTAACTCAATGTATGGGAAACACTTTACACTGCTAGAAGTAGTCAAATGGCCATAATCTAAGTGATAACAAAAAAATAAAATATATAAATAAATAACACAAATTACACAGCGGTGAAGTGTTGCCCGATTACGTCAAACCCTCACTTGATGTCATGACAACAAAACTTTAAATATGATTTACAAGTTTAAAGTGAAAGTGAAAAAACATGACAACAAAACTTTAAATATCGAAATTAATTAACCCTCTTGCAATACAACACATGGAGGCGGGCCCGGATTGAAGTACCACTGGGGGACAGTGCCTTGCTCAAGGGCACTTCAGCCAGAAGGGTGGGGGATGGCGCTGTTTAATCCCTTCCAAGTGTTTACCCTCCAGAGTGAGATTCTTCATTAAGCCAAGGGATGACATGCGGTGTCAAAGGATTCATAAATGGAGGCGGGCCCGGATTTTTTTTTTGGAGGCTGCACTAATCTTGCGTCACCCCTCCAGGAGTGAGACAAAAAACGATTCAAAAAAAAACCTTTTTTTTTTGGAGGCGCCTTCTTCACACATTTTGTAAGCTGGTTGACCCCCAAACATATTTTACATTAAATATAATGTATATTTGTGTATGTAATGTAATGTAATATGTATTTGTAATGTATATTGTGTCTATGTACTTGAAACATTTGAATGGACTGATAAAGGTAGTTGTAAAGCATTTTTGTTGAAGTACAGTGTCGTCTTGACCATAATAATGTACCAAATCTAACTCTTATAAATATTACAACATAAAATAAACAAAAAAATAAGAAGGATAAAATTACTATGGGTCTTTTGTTCACAGATTTTTACGACAGATGCAATTAAAGATGTAGACTGGCTCATTGCTGTTGTAGGAAATATGCATTGAAATCATAGGTATGCATAAATAGTGTTGTCATGGGGATAGAAATATACTGTTTTTTATATAAATGTAAATAAATAAATAAATATTCACACACAATAATAAATATCGGCCAATATATATATATTGTTTTAGTAAGTTAATTCAGCATTGACATTTACCATGCAGATTTTTCTTTGTAGTTTCAGCTGTGCCTCTATAATAATAATAATATAATAATAATAATAATTAATAATTATTATTATTATTATGTATTTTTAAAGATCTTTTTATTGTAACTTTTAAATATATCTCCTATGGACTTACACTGTTGCATAATTGCATTTGAATTTGAATAAATTAAAAAAAAGAAAAATGCATATTTGAATAAATTTGAATTTTTTTTTTTTGCAACCAAACGCATGGCAACAGCTCCACAACAACACATTAAATTCATGTGCAATTTGTTCCTCCAGCACCTTCAAAGCACATAAGGTTCATCAAATGGACTGACGACCTCCAATGATTTAATCTCCCTCGTAGAGATGCTTTGATATTTGATTATGAAAGAGCATTGGATTAGTAAAATCTTTTTATTGAACAGCAGAGCTGCAGGGAGCACAGAGGCTCTGTGGAGTGGAGCTCCACATTAGCAGCTGTAATGGGCTTCATGCTGCACACTCAGCTGATATAAATGGGGGTACTGGTCATTACGGCCCACCACTGGACAGGCACCTGTCGAAGGGCCTCAGAGCAGGATTAACCAGTGCGTGTCAGGTGTGACTCGCAACTGGGATACTGACTGCTGGCATTCTGTAAAGAAACAGGTTTAAATTAACTTCTTTCTACTTTCTTCAGTGGAAAGCAAAATGAGAAACTCCAATCTTTAGAAAGGATAAAAAGCACCAAAAAAAAATAAATAAAAAATTAACAGTGCTCTGTATTCCAAGTCATTTTAGAGTTTTTGAACAGTTTCTTTCCCTGCATTTGCTAACTCGTTTATACCCACAATGCACTCTGATTTGTAGTCTACAACCAATGTAATTTACCAAAGCGATATTTACTCAAATCTGATGCAGTAAATGTGAGATGCAGTACCTGTTCCTCATAAATAGTAACAAGAAGAATAGAGGGAAAAAAAATAAAAAATAAATACAGACAGTGTTATACAGATATACACTTTATAACAGTAAAAATAAATTATATGGATAAGTTTTTTTTTTTTTTTTTTCTTCATGTCATATCTAAGCACAGAAACCTGCTTGAACAGGAGATATTCAAGGTACTAAAATAATAAAAAGATACAATAATGGACACTTTTTTGAGCATCTATATTGCATACTAGAGAACCTTTTATTATTATTTATTTTTTTCTAATGAGAAATTATAAGTCGCATTTTGCTCAAATTAATAATTTTCTGTAATTAACTATCAAAAGTATGTTGTTTCAAATTGAGATTATATTGAACTATGAACCTCATACTGTTTATCGAACCAAATTGTGAGATAACCATAGTGTCCAACCTCTAGTTTGAAGGTTTCTGAATATGAAGATTAAGAAATTAAATGGATCCCATTTAAATATGTTTTAAGGCATTTATGTATTTAATTTAAGGCTGTGCCTGCTTAACACTGGTATAAAGACATGAAGCTGCATAAAAGCAAGCGTAAATTATTCCTGCTTTGACCCACCTCCGCCCCTAGTATCAATGCATACAGCTAGAATTGCTGTGTGATTTCACTGATATCAACTCTGAGCAGCTTTACACCGTCTGTCGCACCTAAAAACACCTAAATGCCTGTTTAGAAGAACATCTGCTCAACCTTTTCAGTGCAAATTTACACTGCAAAGGTGGCACAGAGGCACTTCTGAAGTGGCATTTTGATGTGACAGACTGTTGAGAAGTGGCATAAATACATTTACAAAGCACACCTCGATACTAGGGGCTGAGGTGGGTCAGAGCAGGCTTAGTTTTGTCTCGCTTCGATGCGGCATTACATCTTTACACACAATGTCTTTCTCTTTAGACAGATGTCTTTCTCTTTAGACAGATTTTTGAGCAACTATAGAAGTAAAAGCCTACTATTAACCAGAGTGAATGTGTGTAATGGAAAACTTTATCCACCAGTGTTGCTTGCTTTCATTTGATAAAGGTTTAAATGAGGTGAAAAAGATGGATTGTACTGTATTTCTGAGGCTCATATTAAAGAGAAGCAGAACCAGCATGCTGTGGTTTAGACACGTCTTTTAGAGCAAAATTATTCATCCTGCCCCTGGGCTATAGAGTTTTTTTTTTCTTGTTTTTTTTTTTTGTTTGTTTTTTTCTTCTGTGAAAGAGGCTTGTGGTTCACCTTAATATTAAACATAACTCTAAAAAGGATAAGTAATTTAAAGAATTTAAATTACAAAATATATTTCGTGCATTTTTCTGCAACAAAAACCACTGATTTTAAGTGTGAAGGACAATTAGTACCTTTCACTGAATGCAACTACTCACTAGTCTGCAACAGCGGCGCTGATTTACAATACAAACCATCTGCAATCATCATTACTGTCAAGACCATATTCCAGTCTGGATGAGGATGAATGAGATGACACTTCCTCCTTAACAGGTGGAACCAGAAGATGGCATCATTTACAAGAGATTCTGGCAGTGGAGCAAAGAAGATAAACATAGACGAAGAAATAAATAAAAAAATCAGGAGAGCCTGAAAAGGGATAGATCTAGGAATGTAGTTTATCACGGCAAATGTGTTGATTAAATGAAATGAATTAAATTAGCATACCATCGCATGGATGAGATGTCTTGAAGAATAAATGAGTGTGATATTAAATTACATAAGCAGTACATTAGATTAATGCTTGATACATTCATTAACTCAGTCATTTGTTGTTATTTTTGAAAGCGTATTGGCTTTGATGCGCTCTGATTCCCATGAGCAATCCATCATTTCTGTTCCCGTACAATAAACCCGTAATCTAATGTCCACTATGACAGACGAACCTGCTCTACCTTTAAAAAAAAATAGTTTTGTCATTAAAGGAAAAGTTCACATGAAAATAAAATCATTTCAGTCGCCATGTACTCATGCTAACCAACATGCCTTTGTTTTATTTTTTAAGTATTTGTGTGAAGAACAGGCCAAAATGTAAGATCAAGAAAATGAAGTTCACTTCAGAAAAATAAATAAATTAATTTAAAAAATACTGCAGAGAATAAATGAATAAGCATGAACTAAGTGTATTTTGGAGTGTTTTTGGGTGCTTAATGGCATGTTATTTACAATTAGATTGTATCATTGTATATTAAATGCATTTAGCTGAAACTTTTTGACCTACTTAAGTACTGTACATCTGTAATTTCATAATTACTTCTATTGTGTTTGAAATATGGTTAATGTACTACTGAATATGCTGACAAGCATTTACCGTAAACTAAATATACCTTTATGTCATTTCTATTGAAACTTAGATGCCATGTGTTTCAATATATTTGGAATTGCACATTTGTAATGCAGTTTACCAAAATTAATTATATATTTACTGTAGCGTGAACCAGACAAATTAAAGATTCGATCGGGAGCCTGGTTGAAACATGAGCCGAATTCCACAGAAAGGCAGGATGTTGTAAATCAACTCCTAGCACCACAGTCTGATAACCAACCAACTCTTTCAGAGAAAAGCTTTCAACATTAACACCATTAGAACAATTATTGACAATTTCAATTCGAAGAAGAGATTGTTTAATTTGGGGCAAGTAATCGAAGAGATGGACAGTCTGACCCTCACATGTAAAGCCATGAGAGTAAACAAGATCGTTGGATTGACTTCCCCCACCTAGCAAAACCAGACTGAAATTCCTAAGGAGAACCTGTTAACCCCTCTGGTGTTCACAGGACATATCCTTTCTCCCCAGAATGGCACAGAGAATGCCTTCCAATGCATATATGCACCAAAATGAACTCAAAAAAGACTTCTAAATGGATATCAGTCCATTGCTAAACTACATATCATACATGAACCCACACATTTGATTATAATGTTTCTAATCACTTATTGTGTATGTCTTTTTAAATAACTCTTGAATAGCTTAAGGGATCATATTCATGTTTAGTATGTGTGTGTTCGAATCTTCTTGCTTGAAAACGTTTCTGACCATCAGTTATTTATCAAATGTATCATATTCTTGTTATAGGAATCATGTCCAAATTTATACCCTGCAAGATCGGGAAAATTCGGACCTCGTGCTTGATAAGATAACATATGATTTATGAATGGGTGGGACAAACAATGCAACACACCGAGAAAAGACAATATCTAATTGGTCAAGACAACATTTGAGGTGTGGCCAAAAGGCCAGTTTAAATACTCAGGACACCATCGAATTTTGCTTTTAGCGTTTAGCTTTCGTTTAGCTTTTGCTATCAGTCATGCCGGCGTTTTAGCTTTAGCTTTTAGTCATGCTTTGTCATCACTTTTAGCATTCTTCGAGCGCCGTTCCAGCATGCTTCGGCCTGCTGCTACTTAGCCACGATGAGAAGAAACACCACCTAGTCTCGTCAAACTTTACTTCTATTCTTTTACTTTAGTTTTCTTTTCTTTTCTTTTCCGTTTGAGAGTTCGTGTTCTGAGTTAAGTTTTGTAACGCCGTGTCTCCGAGTCTGACCTCGCGTGCCCCTCTGAAACTACAACCAGCCCACAACTCTGCATCTTCAGTCAACGCCCAACCACGGGCTTCCCAAGACGTCACTTCAACGACTACTGAACTTCCAGCCAATCAGCAACTTCGGGAAACCCCCTTTCAGCGACAACAAAGGGAACCCTTTTAAACAGGCAATGCAAGTAACCTCCAGACTCACATCTGTACTGGTGTTATCTAATATAATTTTAACCTCATTGAGGTACTCAGTGCGAGGGTTAATTAAGTGATTAATGGTTGTTCATGTCTATGCAATTTCACGTATTGCTGTAAACTTGGGATTTCACATTTTCATTTCTCATAAACTCTTTCTTCCCTAACTTTCTATCCTCCTGCAACTTGTGTGAATGTGTGAGTGCGTGAGCTTATGTGTTAGATTAGTTTATATGTCTTAGATTTATCTAATAAAGCCTTATTCATATTGAAAAGAGAAGTATCTTGTGTTTTGTGCTTACAAGTTAAAGGTGCCATGTGTAAAAATTGAGGTAAAAATATCCAAAAAATGACCTACATGCATCAAAAGAATGAGAAGAAATAAGGGCGATGATGTCATTAAAAAAAATGTCAAGTTATAGTGCTGCAGAGATATCAACCTTAATTAGCATTAGCATTACTAGCCACGGCCCGACAGGTGTCGTAATACCAGTCTCGGCCATGGGAGGCGTTATGCGGGCAACATAACCACCAGCCAACCTGCAATACACGAATAACTCGCACGGCTTGTGGGCGTACTGGAACCTGATGTCAAACGTGTGGAAGGTACAGCCCACTACTTCATTTCAGTTCAGGGAAGAGAGCGGAAGGATGGCTGAAGCCCTTGGCAAGAGACACCTACCACCACCACACGCTACAGAGAAATAACCGTGCTCGGAATCACAAATCAAATCCGATAAGAAAAGGAGCCGAAACAGAGTAAACATTGGCACTGCTTTCCATCGCTGGAGACAACTGATGGACTTGAAAGAAATGAGGTTCGACTCCGAACTTGCACCATTTCTTTTGGATTGGTAAGTAAGATGCTGTTAGTATTTCGCTAGAAGTTTGCTTTATATGTTTGCGTATTTTTTTCGTGAAGTTATAACATAGAAATGTATCGAAGGCTGTTCGATAAACGTGCTAATGTTAGCGATGGCTAACCGTAGCTGCGTTTGATAATTAGCTAGCTATAACTTACCCACAGATCCGATCCGGTTTTCACCTGTTATCTACCAAAGCCCGTCTCTACCAAGCTGATGCTAAAATGTAACATTACCTAAGAAGCTTGAAATGTCTTCGATGATAATGAACCCGAGAGAGAGAGAGAGAGAGAGGGAGAGCGCCCCGGCCGCGCGCGCACTCACTCACTATATTCAGAGCGGTCAAGTTTTTGAAAGCGTGTGAAAAGAGTCAATTGCGTGTGTCTCACGGTGAATGCTTGAGAGTTGGCAGCTCTGGTTACGTTGGTTGGCGCTAGCTTGGTCAACATCAGCTGTCTGATGTTGACCAATGATGTTGACAGAATGCTGTCTGTAAAATTAATTTAATTCAAATAATGTGTATATACAACTCAAAATGTAATATGAACAAAACGAATATGAACATTCACTGGTAAAGGTGAAGGGGAGTAGCTTGAAGATGTCATGTTTCAAAATCACTTGACATCACCCAACGTTCCTCTGGAGGCAAAACGTCCTTTAGGCTTCGGCTATGGCTCTAGGGTTGTTGTGAAGGTAGGGCGGAGCATAGAGACTATGCCGTTTCTCGTTTGTTACTCTAGAGTAGACTAATTCACTTTATTGAGGCATACTGCCCCCATCTGGTATGGAATGTGGAGTATGACTTGATTTTTTTGCCAGACATTACACATGGCTCCTTTAATGTCTTAAACTGCCGATCTTGTTACTGTGCTAATTAATAGTGTTTTCACTATACTTTGGATATTAATATCCAGCGCAGATTTGATGTTAAACGGCTCGTTCAGTGAATCAATGGCCGTTTCAGTGATCAGCCGTAAAACTGTGATTCTGTCCAAATTCCCTTTAAAATCTTAAATGATTCCCTTTGAACTAAATTGACCTGTTTCCCTTACATTACTTTGTGTAATACTGTATTTAAAAAAAAAAAGGTATCTTAAAATGATCGTCAAATATTACATGTGCTTTGGTATGTTGGTCAACGCATTAATATACGTGTACTTCTTAAAGTAAGACAAAACATTTCAAATATGATTTCTTTTGTACTATACAGTACACTTTTAATTAGACATTATTACAAAGTGCCCTTTCCAATTAAGTGTGCTAAGAAACATAGTCATGAACATGTGTCTCTTTAAGTACACTTAAGTGGCCTTTTATTTGATTAATATTACATTATCTGCAAGTAGGTTTTTTTTTTTTTTTTTTTTTTTTTTTACTACACTTTTAAGATTTGAAGTGCACATTCAATACAATTTAGCACACTTATTTTTCACAAAGGGGATTCTCCTTTCTGTGTTGCCATGTGATGATGAATAAATAAAGAAAATGAATTCTTCTTGGCTAAACTATTCTTTGTAGAACTGTACTGCTGTCATGTGAACATTTACTTACAGCCCGTCTGAGATCAGCCACACGTCTGTGTAAGCGCTCGAGCTGTCAAATCTAAGCTTCTGTACTGTTTATTTTGTTCAAATGTAAAAGAGACCGAGGTCTGGCTCGGATCTAATCCATCCGTGCACCAGCCTCTCTTCAGAGTATCATTTAATTAACTGTCTGCCCTTCTGGTGGAATGTTTTGTTTAATGAAGCAGTTTTTTCTCAGCGAGCTTCAATGTTACAAACAATTCAAAGTGGACAACTAATGTCATACAGCATTCTGTTCTGCAATTTCATTTATTTCATTTTACTCAAAGCAAAAAGGGATTTCTTAAGGTAATAAACCTTGCTTTGCCATTACTCAGGTTTTAATTGGTTTTTGCTTAATTCCTCAGGACCAATTTATAAGTCATTATCTTCCAATTTACACAACATATGGGGGTGCATTCTAGGTTAATTGCTATTTAATAGAGAATATCTGCAAAAATATAACGGTGCTTATGCGTCAAAGGAGGCTTCTGAAATTGGCAATATATGCATTGATCCAGTCACCGGGATATTTTTTAACACATTATATCTGAATGTGTTTATTATAGATGAATTGCTTTCGAAGGGAAATGCTGCGATTAAAAAGACTTTGAGAAGTTGAGAATCTTTCGTGCTGGTATTTGATGTTCTCCAATGCTTTGTTGAAAAGGGCATCAGTCATATATCTGGGCTTATAGTTTTCAAAGTTCTCTCATGAAGAGCAAATCTTTACACCCACCCAGTTGGAATTGCTTTCTATTGCTCCCGCCAGGGAAACGTTGGGCTGTATCCATGGCCTTAAAAAGAACATCAAGCTAAAATGTCACAAACCATCTGAGTTCAAATCACAGCGTTCAATCCACATGGTTTATTAAGGGATAAGTTATTTTTGCAATTCATACACACCTTGTTTGAAAAGTGCATGTACATACTTTTATTTGATCTCACTATGATACAAAAAAAAAAAAAATCCAAAAAAAAAAAACTGTCAATTTTATGATATGTGGCACCAAAATGTAAAATTTTTGGTGCTACATAGAACTTACATAATTAGTTCCATAAAAGATATCCTGGAAGGATAGAAAATAAGACTTTTTGAATTACATTAATTAACAAATCAAATCAAATTAATGTTTTCTGCCTTTTGCAAGTTTATACGCAGTAAGTTTATTTTTGTATATACTGTAAGTATAGAATGTTACTCATAACAACAGTCTGACAATCATGCATACTGTATGTTCCATTAACATTAAAATATTTATTTATTTATTTTACTTCTTAAGTGACTTACAGCTTTAAAACCTGTTAGCCAGCACCCCCCATTATGGGACTCACAGCTAAAAGTGCCCTACCTAACTTAAAATTGTAACAGTTCCTTACTTCAGTGTGTTACACACATAATTTTGGTTTCTTTGGAAAGAAGACCCTTTGGGCTGTCCTTTTGTTCAACCGGAGTTGATAATGCTCAAAAATATTAAAGATTATAGACACTGAAGTGCCTTGAAAAAATTTTTACCACACTGATTTTTTTTTTTTTATTTGATATAAAAATACATGAAATCAGTCCTTGAGCAATCTAGAAAAGTAATGGGTTGAAAGTCACGTCTCATGAGATTCTATTTCAAATCTGAAGGAGATACCATGAAAAATGAGATTCCTGCAACCATTTTTCCGAGACTATGTCTAGTCCAACCCCCCCCCTCCCCCAAATAAATAAATAAATAAATAAATAAATAAAAAATAAAAATATTAACCAACTGTATTGAAGGGTTCAACGAACTATTTTAGTCATTAAGCATACCACTGCATTTTTTTTTCAATTATTAAACAATAGACAGAAACTTAGACATCATATAAGTGATTTATTTGACCACTAGAAAAATAAAATAAGAATAATTTGAGTAAGAAAAATAAGAAAAATAAAAAAAGATTTAACTTTGTATGCCAATTACAGAACATCCTGAGATTGCTAGAAATGCAGCATTTACAGTGAATTACAATGAAAATATGTGCTGATGTGCTGATGGCCAGTTATAGAGATGGTAATAATATAAATGTGCCATAAAGTCAATAAATCACACTCTATTCAGATGGCGTTCATATTGATAGCCGTGATTATACAGTAATAGCGTGCTGATTTGCGCTCAGACAGATGGTAATCATGCAGATACAGGCACATTCAACATAAAACACACTCACACATATATAAAAAATGTTTAAAAATTTAAAAATAAAGAAAAAGGCGATCGCTAAGTTCCGCCTCCATCAGATGACAGGTGCGTCAGTGCGCACAGAGCGCGCGTCACGAGCCTTCACGAGAGAGCGCCAGAATTCAAATAAACAATCTTCCACCTATCTTTCACTTTTTTTTCTTTTTTTTTTGTGGATCGTCTCATTCTGTTTGTGACACTGTACGCTACAAAACTATGTTGTTTTTTTTTTACTACCAAGACGCAGTTTCTGAGCGTGAGTTATTCCATAACGGACACAAACAATTCTGTCCCTGAAGAACTCTAACGTAAACAAAGGAATTATCATCTATATCAAAACGTTATTGCTTCGTTGGACTAAACGTGCTCCATGAGATGTTGTTCAGTGGACCCTTACCTTCCTAACCAAACCGGGATTTACAGCTGTGGATGTGTTTATGTGGTTATGTGTTTATGGTATGTACTGCGTTTTCATTCTTCATGTTTTGATGTGTACTGCTTACACAAATTTAGCAAATCCATCTTTATAAGCTTTCCATTGAAAAACAGCGATCTGTCGTCGATGCTTGAGGCTTAGATCTTTATAATGATATATAGTTTGTCAAGATTAAATTTGTCCCGTTTCATTTAATCTATTCGTAAATATTGACAGGTGTAAACAAGGCGAGTTGAGGACGCCGGCGTCTGGGTGCAGGCTAACAGGCATTAATTCAGTTATTTTTTTTATTTATTATTTTTTTTATTTATTTATTTTTTATTTATTTAATTAATTTTTTTTTTTTTTATTTTTTGGTTTCATATCGACTATGTAAGTGGTTAAAATGTTAATTTGTCCTGCATCAACTTCTCACTATTAACTATGCCTTTTGCCTCAATAAACTGCTTATTAGTAAGGTAGCTGTTAAGTTTAGGTATGGGGTAGGAGTAAGAGATCTAAAATATGGTCATGCAGAATGAACCATTAATTTGTGCTTTATAAATACTAATAAACAGCCAATATATGCATGCCTTTTAATAGTGAGAATTGCACCTTAAAATAAAGCATTACCAAAATAGTAGTTTCTGATTAGCTGATAGTGAACTACTGCATTTAACTGAGTGTTACTTAATTTGTTACTCAAGAGTTCCTTGTTGAGTAGTTACTGGAATGTTAATATTGCATTACTCATTTGTTCCTGTGTAGCTGAAGAGTAGTCTAAAGTGTTACCCAATGTTGAATTAAAATATGCTGAATAATGGCACTCTTATCTTTTTAGAGCTGCTTTACAGATCAAATAGTATTAGTTTCATCACTGAAGAAGTTTGCATCATTATACTGCAATATTGTATTGTATCCCTGATTATTAATGTGAAGCTGCTTTAAAACAAAATGTATTGCATAATACACCATACAAATAAACATGACTTCACAAATAAGGAGCAGCTGCCAAAATGCCACAATTTAGACTTGAATACATTTTCAAGAGTTACGCTCACTTACAATGATAAATTGCTTGAAAACACACGTATGTGCACTCTACCTGACACAGTTTGAGGCCCTACAGCTTTCCAAGGCCTCCAGAGAGACGCCCAGGTGGCCCGTCAGTAAATCCACAGCAGCTGCTCTTATTCGAAAGGTGCATGATTCTGCCGTTTAGCTCCTCAAAGACAAATGACAGTAATTTGCTTCGGTCAGAGAAATCCTGACTGACACGCGACCCAGCTGCGACATTAACACATGGACGTCCCGTGCCATAATTTATGCCTGATCTCTGCCGGCATTCTCAGGGGTTCAGACCCTGGTCAGTCCGTAGTGTCCTTCGTGTCACTGTAGCCTCCTGCATCAGCTTACAGGCCATGACAGGTAATCCACAGGGAGGACACGCTGAGAAAAAGCTCCTCTGCTACGCTGGCAAGTTTAGAATATTCCTCCTTTTGCATCACAGTCGGAGTCAAGCCGGTTCACCTCCATCCCCCATCGGCCTCCAGAGCCGAGGCTTCTTTCAAAGCAAAAGTGGTGAGTCTTGAAGGGAGACCCATAAATTGTACTTAACTATTGATGACTGGCCATTCCCTTCAATGGCACAGCAGCGACAATCCTTATACATTTACCTGTCCTTGACAGCAAATTAATATTTATCTTGGCCTGCTCAAGGGATGATTTATGTTGTTTTTCTGGGGGTGACCTAAAAATAGCTGAGAAAATACATGTCGGCCTTGGCTTTTACTCAAGCTGTTTTCTTGCTAATAGCTTCACAAAGCCACACAATGCTCCACTTACAGTATATGCCACAAAATCTTCATTTCGTACGTTCATGAAAATGATCAGAAATTGCACTTTCAGTCAGACGGAGAGAGGCGTGAATGCAAACACTTAGCAGAACAAGGGCTTCTCACACTTCAGAGGGAAATCGGGGCTAATGAGACGCTTGTTAGCTGATTTATTTTCTCAGGATGAGGGAGGCAAAGGTCTTACAGGACACCCACATCAAGCGTGAGGAGGATAACTGAAGTAATGGCCGTTTGATCACAGCGCCAATGAGCAGTTGGGTCATTCCTATAAATATACACACTACTGTTCAAAAGTTTGGGGGCGGTAAGATTGTTTTTAATGAAAGAAGGCTTCTTATTCACAAAGGCTGTATTTATTTGATAAAAATACAGTGCATTGTAAGAAATCATTTATTCTTGTAATCAAAGCTGAGTTTTTAGAATCATAACTCCAGTCTTCAGTGTCACATGATCCTTCAGAAATCATTCAATATAATGATTTGCTGCTCAAGAAACATTTCTGATTGTTAACAATGCTGAAAACAGTTGTGCCGCTCCATATTTCTGTCCTATATTCAGCACAGCATAACAGTGTCATAATATAGACATAGTACTGGTTTAGGATAGAAACATCTTCCACCTAAATCATCAGAGAAACCTCTGATGATCTCTGATGATTTAGGTGGAAGATGTTAAGGGGTAAAGTCTTTTCAGAACATTTTAAAGCAACATCATTGTATGTGACAAGAAGTTGAAGGTCTCAGGGCATTTTAATTTGAAGGGCAGAGTTTTATGAAATGTGTTGATGTGAATGGCCTAAACATTTCACTCTTTTTCCATTAATCTTCATGCCTTCACAATTTTCCAATTAAAGCAATTTAAATGAGAACCACCAAACATCACACTGTCACCTTGAGTCGCTGTGAGACATGAGCATTTGTCTCTCGATAACTGTGACATGGGCTTGTTAGACATAACAGTGTGTTTCTTTGAAACTTGTCAGGGAATTAAACTTCTTGATAACTCCTGAGCTCTTAGAAATGCTTTCAGCAGAAGAAATTTTGGAGAACTGCTGTGCATTCATCGGAATATTGTGAATTTCCCTCACACGTGTGCAATTTTCAGAAATAACCAAAAAGCTTTTAAAAACTGTGCCTGTTCATGCTGTAAATTGTGGTTATAGTGTTCTCATTCCGGAATGTATTACAATATCAGGCATGTTCAAATGTCTTATATGTAAAAAGAAAAGATGCGCAGAGTTTTGTTGTTCTCAAAAAGGTTTTTACAGTTCCTACGTCCTTTCATGCTTCCTGTTTTCACATTAATAGATCTGTTCCTCACCCAACACAGATGCAGCTGAAGACCAGTAGGTAGGCAGCTTGTTATACTGTCTAAAATACCTCATTTTGTTTAAATTCTAAGGCACTATTCTTCACATAGAAGCCGGTAAGCTTTAACAAGCACACTAAAACTGTATTTCTTTTAAAGAACAACAAAAGTAAACATGGTAACATTTTAGATCAATGGACAATATTCACTATTAACTAGTTGCTTATTATCATATCGGCTGTATTACTTATAAAGTACATATTAATGCCTTATTCTGCATCCCTAAACTCTACCCCATACCTAAACATAACTACTACTACTACTAGTGAATATGTATTCCCTGATCTAAAGTCTTACTGAAAACATAAAATGTACCACAGTACATTTACAAGTAAAACATGTTATTTGACATTATTACAGAGCAAACTTTTTAAAATACCTTATCATGAAAGAGTACTGTATTTAAGTGCATTTAAGTTTAGTGTTTATTTCAGTACTATCTGCCTTTTTTATGTAATATACTTTTAATAAGATGTGAAGTTCATTAAAGTGGACATTCAATACAAGTATGTGCACTTCTGTTTTAGGCTGTACACATTCAGGAAACATACTAAATCTTTGATATTACATTTTAAAATAACAAAATTTGGTAACACTTTATTTTACAGTGTCCTTTTTAAATGTTACATGTATTAATTTTAGTAATAGCAGCATAATTACATGTAATAACCCTAAACCAAACCCTCATCCTAACCTTAACCATACAGTAAGCACATGTTGTTAAATAATATTACTTTATGTGTAATTACTCTGAAACAAAGACATTAATAATAAAAACGGTAACATCTACATAAACTGGTTTTATGCAAGTCAGACATATTATGTAATATTGTGGAATCAAAATGAATGCACACCAACAAAATTTTATGGTTTAATCAGGAACAAAAATAGCTCTTTAAATTTACAATTGCAGGTTACCACTTTTTACAGTGTAGAAACACTGCATCAAAAAATTTAGATAATCCACTTTTAACAATCTACTAGTTTCAAGTAACATGCAAATGCATGCCAACTCTCATTAAATTGCAACTATATGTCAACTAATTCTCATTAGAGTATTAGTAGACTATTAGGTCTACTGGTCATGGAGTTGCAGAGTTACTTATAGTTAACATAATGTCTAAAGGGGGCCATCAAAATAAAACATTACCAATTAGTAAGTAACACTAGGATGTACATTTTATTACTGTAGTGTAGGAATTGCCCAACTAATGAATGATTTGCATATTTCAGACAAACTTACAGTCAGTGTGTTTTAAAGACTGAAAATGTTTTGGAGGACAAACTCTTAATGCTTTTGAAAATGTTTTGGAGCTTGCAAACTGCTTAGACTTTAACTCTGATGACTTTTCATGATGATGTATGGCCGGGCTGCCGTCTGATGAACAATATAAGGCTCTCTGGTTATTATAACAATTCCAAAATCACATAACAAAACACAATCCTATAATTCCACTTTCCATCTGAATGCAAGTCTTGTTTGAAATGAAATGGCGGTGGCGTGGATTACAGACAGAATGAGGGAAGCTCGCAGGTGCCTGAGGCCTATCTGGGTGACTGCTATCGAGTCTGAATTTACAGCTGGTGGCATTGGGAAACTAATAAAATTGTCTGTCTGCGATGGAGAGGGATGCAGCGTCTGTGCCCAGCTGGAACGAAATTACCCAGCGAAGGGCAAATGCCATTTAATTTGCAAATGAGAATATAAGTGGATATCAAGATCTTCTTTTTGTGTCAGTGCAAGAATTTTTTTTTTTTTTTTTTGGCACAGTGAAAAAACACAGATGGAGGTTTTGAAATGGACAGCAAACAGAAGGCTTGTTTAAAATGCACATGCTGACATTAAAGATGTCAAAGCCATCTAGAAATCTTGAAGAATGTCTGTGCATACAGTAACTTTGTGTGAAGAACATCCTGGAATATTCACCTCCACCATAGCTCTCAAACTTTCAAACAAGCATATCAAGATGTGTTGCATCAGGTTTCACATCAATGAAACCAAATTGGTCTTGAAAAACAAATGCAATGCTGCAAGTTTTAATACATGCATCTATAGTATGTAAGAGATTTGAGTGCTATTAAACAAAAAATGCATTATTTGAGCCCAGTGATGCATTATGGACTGAGAGTGCAAGGCAGAGCGCAATGGACAACAGCATGGACGTAGCGTTAGTCTTTCTCCCTCATTTAGTTTTTAAAAATATAAAATTTGATGTACACTACAAATGCACATTACAATTAAGCACACTTTTTCACAGGGGTCGACCTGGAAAGCAGAATGAGAAGCTTTGTAGTGTCTGTCCTCATTCCTCGTCATTGTTTAGATAAGAGCAGCTCTTCTTTTGTGTTTTACAGAAGAAAGGTATACAGGATTAGAATGACACAAGAGTGAATAAATAATGGTTTTCTAAGACGAGCTGTTCTTTTATCAGAATCAATGTGAAATTAAATAAATGAATAGAAATGTTTCTCCAAAAGTGGCTCAAACAGTTTGACACCCTTTGAAACTGGCATGTTTTATGCATAATAAATCTGTGGTCATACTGTGCGTTTACTGAACCTCAGGAGGACCACTCAGTGTTTCTAACCCCAGACACGTGTTTGACTGCATAAAAGCATTACGTTTCTTTTCTTTCCCGTGTCCTTTTCTTTCTCTTGGATTAAACACATCAAAGACCTCCTGATGCTTCACAAGAGCGTTCACTGTCTCTTACGCACATCCATGTGTTGTACATGATAAGAGCTCCTTTAGAGACAGTTTTTCTCCCACAACATGATTACTGTCACAACTAACTGATGCACTTCCTGTTCCAGTGGCCTGGAGATGATTTTCTGCTGTTGTTCTTTTTCACACATTACGTCTGTTTCCTCCAAATGCAATTACTCTGTTTAATTAGCTCCATATTTTTCAGACTCTGCGCATGTTTTTACTGCTAATGTTGACTTGCAGCACTCTGTGAAATCTCTCTCTGGAGCACAACCGGAACGAGCCGCTGTAACAAACGTAACTTATGCTAATGAGAATCCAATTAGTCATTGTGCAGTTGACTGCAGAGATTTTATTTTGGAACTTCATTTTGAACCGATGGTGGTTATACTGTCACATGTGCAGTTATTTCAACAATACAAGTCAAGCTTATGAAATATTCAGATTACAAATTTTTGTTAAGCTTATGAAATATTCAGATTACAAATTTTCCTTGTAGAGTAATTTACACTGAAACAAAAAGTGAAATGTTCAGTTTGTCTAAAATTAAAAAAAAGTTTCAATATTAAAAAATAGATAAAATAAATAATTTAAAAAAAAGAATCAAAATCCAGTTTTATTCATATATATGTAAATTAAAGACAATTATAAATGATAAGTGTTTACTAACAAAATGTCTAAAAGTAAGTAAACTAAATTATATATACACATGTAAACACATGTAACCATGGTTACTTGAGAGGGAACTGCATCCTCTAGTGGACACTATGGGGGATGCCATTAGCATGACGGGTGTCTGAAGCATGTGTGAAAACACTTCCAAATTCATTGGACCACACAAGCCGTGGTATAAGAGGGTGACTGTAATCCATGTCATCAGCTTTTTTTGTCTTCAGGAGCCGTTTGTTCAGTGTGTGTGAAGCACTATGAAGAGCAAGTAGTCAAGCGAGCATTTTAGGAAACGTGTGCCTCAGTGCCCAAGACACACATGACCTTTGCGCATTGTGTCTTAGCAAGGAGTATGCATGTTCAGTGCTCGAGAGCACTAAATACACTCATTGGGACAAATTTTCAATGAGGAAGCTCTGCTCCCGTTTGTCCCTGTGTACACTGAAAAAAAGGGTAAATCACAGATTGTCCGATTTATGAATGAATGAATGAATGAATGAATGAAGCATTTATATAGTGCTTTATTGTGTATTCCTGTACACCCAAAGCACTTTACAATCATGACGGGGTCTCTCCTCAACCACCATCAGTGTGCAGCATTCATCTGGATGATGCGACGGTAGCCACAGTACAATGGTGCCTGTGCACTCACCACACACCAGATATAGATGGAGAGGAGAGAATCAATTCAGTGGATGAGGGAGGCCATGATTGACAAGGGCCAGTGGAGGGAATTTGGCCAGGACACCGGGGATACACCCCTGCTCTTTAAGAGAAGTGCCATGGGATTTTTAGGAACCACAGAGTCAGGACATCGGTTTAACTTCTTATCCGAAGGACAGTGCTTTTTACAGTATAGTGTCCCCATCACTATACTGGGGCATTAGGACCCACACAGATCACAGGATAAGCACCCCCTACTGGTCTCACTAACACCTCTTCAAGCAGCAACCTACTTTTCCGAGGAGGTCTCCCATCCAGGTACTGACCAGGCTCAACCCTGCTTAGCTTCAGTGGGCAACCAGTCTTGGGCTACAGGGTGATATTGCTATGATTTAATCCTGTTATTTCAATCTACACACCAAAATTGTGTTGATTCTGTGCAGTCTGCTAGTCTGTAGGACTAATGTGAACCAATCATGTACTTGAAAACAATTTTTGCAGTTTTGCTGAAACTGTAGTTTCCAGCATGCTGTGCATGGGGATTAATCGAGACTAAATATGTTTAAACTACATATTATTTCATGTGTTTTTGAGCAAAATGAGAAAACGGGGGAGACTTAGTGTTCAATTGCACTGTATTATACAAAAGTTTTTGAGAGAGGGATAATACTTTCTGATTGGTGCACATAATGCAATCTAGCAGATTGCACATTTTAGAAAATTACATTAATCAAAAGCAAAGACCTCAAGCACACTTCAGACTTGTTACCTAGCAACTGTCTTTGATGACGCTGTGTGCACCACTTGTCACGTTAGGTCAAAGTGGCGCTTGGGGCTGCCATTGAACACGGCATTGATGCCACTCCTGTGAAAGACCATCAGTATGAGCTGGAACATGCTAACAATGATAAAAGCAGTGAAACTCCCAGTGCTTCGGTACTGTTAAAACTCTGTATCTCATGACTGTGGCAATGCTGAAAATCCCTTTACAAGGATAATATTGCACACTAAAATGAAGATTATGCGCATGGTAGGGTATCATGTAAGGGTAAATGAACTAATTAAAGTATGGACATTTATCCAGGGTTATCTTGTTTCATTTTTTACACTGCTAATACTTTATTTTTGTGTAATTCATAAGCTGCCGTTTCACATAACATTTTTATTTGTATATCTGTGGCATTAGTGTCATTGACTGGACAAACGCAGCACAAAACCTGTTAATATATAGGCCCTAGTTTTGCTCATCCTTGTATTATATATTGCCCTGGCACTGTCAAGTTTTCCTGAATGGACTCTTTAGGCTATTGAGGTAAGAATGAAACAGTCTGTTCTTTACTCTAAATCACATTTTTTCACGACCATCTGACATATTCCTCTAAAGCTAAAACAGCTGTGGCAACGGCTATTTGCACTAAGTGTAAATAGCGAAAGAGGCTATTTACACTAAGTGCAAATAGCAATAGAAAATTTTATTTCAACCAGATGATCCAACAGTAGCTGCACGGATCTCAGGCTGCCTGGTGGACATCTCGGCATGGATGAAAGAATATCACCTACAGCTCAACTTGGCAAAGACTGAGCTTCTTGTCTTCCCTGCCACTCCAACTCTACAGTATGATTTCTCCATCCAGCTAGGTTATTCTACAATTACCCCATCAACTTCAGGCAGAAATCTTGGTGTAACCTTTGATGACCAGCTGACCTTCAAAGACCACATTGCAAAGACTGCTCGAATCTTGCAGGTTTGCATTGCACAACATCAGAAAGATCAGGCCCTTTCTAACGGAGCATGCGGAACAACTTCTTGTCCAGGCCCTTGTCATTTCTAGGCTGGGCTACTGCAATGCTCTTCTGGCTGGCCTTCCATCAAGAACAATCAAACCTCTACAAATGAATCAGAATGCAGCAGCACAACTGGTCTTCAACGAGCCCAAAATAGCCCATGTTACACCTCTCTTTATCTCCTTGCACTGGCTACCGGTTGTGGCTCGCATTAAGTTCAAGACATGATGCCTGCATATAGAACAGCCACAGGATCAGCACCTGCCTACTTCCACTCACTACTAGGAATCTACATACCCTCCAGAAGTCTGAGATCCGCTAGTGAGCAACGCCTCATGGTGTAGTAAAGGAGAGGGTTCAGCACCTGCCTACTTCCACTCACCATTCCTGGACAGCTAAAAATGATCTTCCCACCCCTTCCGAATGCTATCCCTTGATTTTCAAACGACAGCTAAAAACTCATCTCATCATCATCATCATCATCATCATCATCAAAAAAAAAAAAAAAATTGTCTTTCTCTTTATTTATTCCTTCTCTTTCTAGCTTGTACTTATTTGAACAATGTCTGAAACTTGGTATTACAAGCACTTCCTGTGTCTGTTTGCTTCTTTAAGAAGAATCAATTTATGTATCCCCCAATTGTAAGTCGCTTTGGATAAAAGTGTCTGCAAAATGACTAAATGTAAATGTCATTAACAGTGGCTTGCTGCCACCTATATTCCGAATACCAGAAAAAGCAGGTTTAAATATTCCGATGTGATTGTGATTTTAAATGTTTAATAGACGTAGTGGATCATCATAGCATTAAGATTGCATGTTTTTGAATCAAGATTGCGATCTATTAATGATTAATCCAAATGAGCCTATAGCCAATGTATTTTTTTGTCTATGTTATAATTTCTACCAGACCTTTCTACCAAGTAATTTAGGGGAATTTTAGTGAAGTGAAGAGAAGTGAAATGAGCTATTTTGCTGCGGTTCCCCGGGGAGCAGTTGGGGTCCAGAGACTTGCTCAAGGATCTCACCTCAGTCATGGTATTGAGGGTGGAAGAGAGCACTGTACATTCACTCCCCCGACATATGAGGTCCTCCCGACTGTGATTAAAGCATATTCAAAGGCATTGTCTGGAGTCCGTCTGTTACTGCTGTGCAGCCGGTGTAGTGGAACAGTGTAGTGTAGTAAAAATTATGACGACATTTCTTTAACCTTTTGAGCGGTAAGGTCCCACATATGGGATTCTTATTTCCGTGCCTCTGGGCGTATGGTCCCACATATGGGATTTAGAACGTTCGGTGACGTCGCATAACTGCCAAATTCAAACTGTGTTTCCGCGCGTTGGCTGGCGCTGAGCCAGAGACAGACGTGCACTGCTCTTGTCATATTATCACAACTATGTAGTGTTCTTAACCACATAATTCATATTTTAGGTTTCAGACATTTAAATACACATAAATACTATAAAAACAATACATTTAGAGTTTTAAAAATACACGCATATGTCTATGGAAGCAACAATAATAATCCATTCAAATTTAATTTGCAGATTTTTTTTTTATTCATATCAGATACACATAGTGTAAGTAACTATAAAGTTCACTCTATTCTTCACCCAGTTCACCGGCCACTTATTACCTGTATTTCGGGAGAGATTGATGAATTCACGTGCTGTAAATCCGACTGACAGGACACTCTGCACTGCAGCGCGAACAAACATGGCGGCGCCCGTCTCACATTACAGATCACGATCAAGATAATTTAGAAAGGTTTTTAAATGACCAAACACACTCATTTACACATATTTATGAATCGGAATATCGGATTGTTCATGACATGGTATGCAAGTTTGTGAATATTTGAAATTAAAAAAGGGAGAAAAACGAAATAAAAGCGATCCATCTGTCATACAGTGTTATTGTAGACGCGGTGTGTCACGTGACAAGCCTGACGCGTTGCCATGGAAACAGTAAGGGCAACGTTCTAAAATAACGGTCGTCTTAAAAAAACTCACTCTGGGGGGACCGCTAGAATATTTTAAACTCACCACTGAAAAGGTTAAAAAGGTCCAGGAAAATTATCTCAGGTAACGCTAATCCGGTGCTAATAGACCAGCTGTAAATATGTACATAATTCCTGTTTAAAAGTAGTTTTCCACAGTTTTTCAAGTATGTAGGTGCTTGAGCAAGCATTCAGTTGCATTCTATGTGGTGGGACAAGTCTGTGGCAAACCTCAAAACTTCTGCTAGCTTCAGGTAAATGCCAATTACCAGCAGAATCCAAGCAGAATTTAATTATTTACTGAATAAATTGTTCAATGTGGCATCCACGTGACAACAGGGAGGTGATGGTGGTGCTTAAATCATGTTACCCCTCCCACTTTGGGTAATTTTACTGAGACTTCTTATCCCATCCGAATTGCCCATTAATATTACAGATGTCCTGTGGTAAAATTAGATTACTTAATCTACCCTAAAAATAATCCCGGTTGAATTGATTTTAAGGGTATGTTTACATGACCACGGCTGTACTAAAAACAGAAAAGTTCCTTTGCACATTTTGTAAAGTTTCACATACAGAAAACAACATTGTCAAAATGATCCTTATGCACAATGAAAATGAATAAAAATGCTGTATTATGTATTCCAGGAGAGTAGTAGTCTATGACACTTGCGCACATATGCAGAACAGATCCATGGCAAAATATATGTTCCTTTTAAACCACTTGCACAAAAAAAATAAATAAATAAATAAAATAAAATAAAATACACCTCAAGAGAAAAGATAAGCTTCCAAGGTTTTGAAAAATATACATTTTGGGATAAAGAACCACATAGAATTTTCTTTTTTAAAACAGTTTCTTAACTAATTAATTTTGAAAAAGTGTTGTTAATGTAAAAAAAAAAACCCAAAAAAAACCAAAAAAAAAAACAATATCATCTCTAAGCCACCATCTGATATTTTGCCTGATACAATTTCCTTTTTAAAAGGTAAGGATTATTTTTCCATATAAAATCTAAGAAGGATTTATTGATATATTTGGAAATGTTATCACTAATATACAGGGACAAAGCAGGGTAAACAAATCTAAGAAAGCCTTCAGCTTTGGACTGCAAGACTCTCTCAAATATGGTAAGATCGTTTCGTAGAAAATTATTCAAGATACATTTAGTTTTCGTGATTTAATTTTTAAAATTCAGTTGTTCACGGGTAGCTTTAATTTTAGAAATATAAATTCCAATATATTTAACATAATCTTTTACTGGTATATTTTCAATAGATAAGTTTATAGAATTGTGTATAGCTTTAGCTTTAGACCAGAATATTTAATAAATTTAGAAATACAACCCAGGGCTGTTTTAACTAATCTTTTCAAAATAACGCAGTGTTGTCAGCCAATTGAGCAATTTTGACTTCTCTATCAAATATTTTTAATCCCAAAATGCTTTGATAGTTTAAATTTTGAATAGAGAGAAGTTCAGCAACTAATAAAAAACAGAAAGGTGGAAATCGGGCAACCTATAGGTTCCCTGCATTCCTATAGACTGAACATGTAATATGCATGCACATGACATCACAAATTCACGTTTTTTATAGTTTACACATAGATGATAATGGTATCATTTTCAAAAACTTGCACTACACACAATTTATGCTTTCGGGCTTCCAAAACACATTAAAACACGGCCAAAACATATAAAAAAATTTCAGTTTTTAGTTGACAACGGTGTTTTGTAAATGCCCCCTAACCAAAAATGTAATTTATTACTCGTTACTAGTTACTCCTTTCAAAAGTAATATTATTACATATTACTTTCTGGCAGCAGTAATTAGTTACACAACTAGTTACATTACTTTTCCTTCACACCCCACAGAAGTTGACCAAAATCTATACTGGATCGCAGTTAGAAGTTATTACAAACACTCAATGGTGATAGATAGTGACTTTTAAGTAAAAGTGTTGTATTAATTGTCACATAAAGCTTGAAGCTAATTGTAGCTATAATTTCTCTGTTACCCATATACATTATATCAAAAGAAATCACATAAATTCATAATTAAATGCCACAACTTACACATCTGTGTTCAGATCACCTTTTCTTCTGACAAAATCAGTTTTTTTTTTTTTTTGTGAGATTTCTGTAACTGTGCGAAATAGGCTACTACATGTAGGTTTCAGATTTGAATAAGAGCATTTCTTTAGTATGGGACACATTTCTCTTTAGGGTCTGTGGTGGGCTGCCATCTGTGTGATCTGTACTCCACTGCTTTGACAGCAATTAATGTGTTAAGGGTCACAACGGCTCCAGAGTTCAATCCACTAACTGTTTCATGGTCTTGTTAAAATGTAGGATTTCATGTATATGGCCAAAGGAGAGCTTCCAAACTCTCATTTCTGACTCGTTAAAGCCGGTCAGGAGTGCAGCAGCTTGCAAGATTAATGCAGAGGGTGGTTTGGCATGCAGACTAATCAATAATTTGTATGGCTGTATATTAAGTGATTTTCAATAGGCAGTGAAGTATGGATTCCTAGATCAGGGAAATCTGTGATTGAGAAAGTTTTAAATAAGCATAAAACTCTTGAATAAATCATTACCAACTAAGGTTTGAAGAGTGCTTGTTAATTTTGACAGTTGCATGTCAGAGCTCCAATTATTATTGTTTGCTTAACTCAAGAAACAGTCTGGAAAAGTTTGAATTTTTAGTTCTATACTTTATTAAACCTTATTAAACAGCCTCAGACATAAATGCATTTTATTCACTGGATTATCAAAGTTAAACAATTACTTTACTTTCATATTATATGCAATTTTTAATTGAATTTCCAAAAGAAATAACTATTCATTTTGGTCACACTTTATATTAATATCAACTACAATTCTCCTTAAAAACAGTATTGATCACCAACAATCTGATTGGTTAAACTTGGTCTGGTGATGATCTAAGCCAATTTTGATGAACACTGGATGAAATATTGATATTCATAAAAAAAAACAAAAAACTCTAAAGCGAGGGGATTATTAAAGATGAAAGCAGAAAGTGGACGGGCTTATTAAAATGACTCAAGCACATGGCGTGGCCTTGAGCATCCCATCCATTTAAAATTATTACTTAAATTTCTTATAGCAGCAGCAAGAGTCCTACAGAATAAACACTGACTTATTTGTTAAACGTATCTCTTATGCATGATGAAACATACGGCCTGTAACAACAAAACATTGCACAGACCCTATTATGAGTATTCCCACTGCATTGGGGTTTGCTTACACTTCTCTCTTTTAAAAACAGATCCTTGAAGGCAAAAGGGATAAATGGTAAAGCTTGTTTGACTGCCATTATGAAAGGAAACACAATGTGAAATGGATGGGCCTATGCTTTTGCTCTGGGCTCTTCTGCTGGGAGACTGTAAATGGATGAACCGTGTGCTCTTGACAGCACCAGGTTATTCTGTTTATGATGGTGAACAGCTAGTTCTTGTGGTTTCTGAGAAAGTGAATGTGTGAAGTGAAATGTTTTCAATATTATTTCCATTGAGGATGGGCTTACATTGGGTCATATACATGGATCAAAACCCTTGTTGATCCTAAAACAGCATTAGATTTGCTGAGTCATGGGAGTCTTGAACTTTTATAACTACTTATTGTTTCCCTCTGATATTTGGGGTAGGGATAGGAACATGTTTGTTAGATGGAAAGGTTATTTCAGGTCAACTTACTCTTTAAAATCATGGTCATCGAGTGTTACCTTTCATAACAAACTGGGCCTAATTGGACAAACTAAACTAACTAGACAAACTGTAAACATTCATGGACATTCAGCATCATGGCTTTCGTCTGATTGACCAGTGTGTTTTTGGTTAGTAGAGGAGAACCCTCTTTCCATTTTCAAGCCCCTGGCTAAGTTTGCTGTGTGTTTGGCCCCATCCATCTTCACTTCTCTATAGACACATGCCTCAGTCTCAGCAAAGATGCTGCTGCTCTACTGTAAAAATACAGTTCTTTGTACTGGAAGATGAATAGTGCTTCTCGTTTGGCCAAAATATTTGAATCTGGTCTTTTTTGTTATATATTTTATTACCATTTTGGTGATGTACTACTAAGCAAACTCAACTCACTATATAAATATCACAATTTTCTGACCCTCATGTCATTCCAAACCTTCGAAAAACAACTGAAAATATTATTAATGGTTTCTGTCCCTCTGTTGAAAGAACATGTAGCTAAAACTTGAATGATCCAAAACACTATAAAGAATAAAAACAAATCCATCCGAATTCCATCAAACAATTAACAATAGTGTTATTATAACATATGTGTTGGGGTATTGTTTTCAATTTGAACAGCCAGAATAGTTTGATATACTTTACACTCTTTAAACATTTCCGAGCACCTAGCTTAACCTGTACACCTAAACCTAATCATCTCACTATATAAAACGCTGTATATAATAGGCAGATGCAACCACAGTCACAATTGATTAAAAAATTACAAATATGTCTAGTCTTTCAAGATCAAATGATAGATATATGTATGGAATAAACCCCAAAGTGATCACCATCTCCAGCCACAATGCTTAAATTACAAACTCAGTTAAAACTGAATGGATTGAATTAAGAGAAGCATTATGTAGAAGCAGATGTAATTGTCTTGTGACTACCTACGTCATGCTAAAGTTTGATTTATCTTTTGAATGGGATGTGACTGTGTTAATGGAGTGGGATCATTTTCAGTTCTAAAAAATTTAAAGGGATAGTTCACCTGAACTTTTTACCCTATTATGAATCAACTAATTCAGCGCTTCAGATCCTCCAATATGTGTGTGTGTGTGTGTGTGTGTGTGTGTGTAAGCAGTAGGCTATTTTAAGAAGTAACGTTGAAAAGCTGGAAAAAGAGGAAGTAGGGAGAATAATTAATAAATAATGTATTGCTATTGTGTAAATATGTAATAATGTAATCCATAGAAAAGTAACTGTAGTCTTATTATAAGTATTTTAAAATGTAATCTCATCTAATTACAAGTACTTAATTTTTGGGATCTGATTACGTTATCCAGATTACATGTAATCAGTTACTACCCAGCTCTATCTATCTATCTATCTATCTATCTATCTATCTATCTATCTATCTATCTATCTATCTATCTATCTATCTATCAGTTCTAGGGTACTGGGGGTCGACAGGTTGACTCACTAGAGCAAAAGGCTGTAAAAATAACAGTAGGAAAAACAGTAAAATGTAAATAACTACTAAACCTATGGGATGGTATAATCATGGAAAAACGGTAAGTGTATTGTTCTGATTATCCTTTTTTTTAATTAATCGTGACCGTTTGAAATTGAAATGATGATAGAAAACAAACAAAACAATATTTCAAAATGATAGTAGGCACAAAATAAGATATTAGAGTTCAAGACCAGTTCAGAATTTCAAAATCAGTTTCTAGATTTCACATCAATTTCTGAAAATCAACCTCATTTTCTCAATTTCAATGTATGTTTCTCAAATTTCGTGTTCCAAAAATAGTCCTGACCCCCCCCCCCCCCCCCCCAAAAAATAAAAATAAAAAATAAATAAAAATAAAAAACATGTAAGCAGTTCTGTACACTATAATCAATTCACAGTGTAAGCAAAGCTAGCACAACATGGCACATTTCTCAATGGGGAAATATATCTTAACAAATAATTGTATTATTTATTTAATTTTTTTTTTTGTTGTTTTTTTTTTTACAAGAGTAAATATGTTATAAAGTTCGCAATACCTGTTAACAATCCAGCACTGAATAATTTATTTATTTATTTATTTTATTTTTTTAAGATAAATCCGACCGCTGTATTTTCTCACAATTGAGTTTTTCTCTCTTCTTCCTGCTTGATAGCTTGATAGTCTCTTCTCGATTTTATTCATTTTTTTTTTTTTTCAGTAGATACAGGACTAACCTTTCTCCTCTTCAGTTAGAAATCACTTCAGAATTTTTTCCAGTGTTTTTTTTTTTAAATAATAGAAATAAATGTTGCTTTTTTCTTTTCAGTTTTCAGTCTATTAGTTTACAGCAATATAAATAAAATAATATCACCTATAAATATTAGTGGCATGGGCTATATATATATATATATATATAGAGAGAGAGAGAGAGAGAGAGAGAGAGAGAGAGAGAGAGAGAGAGAGCGAGAGAGAGGAACCACCATATTAAACAATCAGAAAATTGCCATTAGGAAAAAATATATATACAAATGATTGATTATTGTCCAGCAGTGTATTTGATTTCTTATAGCAAATTCAAAGTAAGAGAAAATAAAAAAAAATCCTTGTTAATAATTATAATAATAATACATGCATACATAAAAATTATTGTATTTGACATTTCTGTCACTTCTGAAATGATGGCTATGCCCCTGGTATGACAAAATGTTAGCCTTTACATAATCGAATCGAATTGAATCATTCTGAATTTGCAAGAATTGTTCTTGAATCGAATTGAAAACCTATGAATCGTGAATCAAAAATTGTTTTATTTTTATTATAAGATTCACAGCCCTAGCTGGTAGCCATTGAAAACAAGTCACCTACATCTTGGATGGCATGGGGGTGAATAAATTAACAAATGTTCATTGTTCAGTGAACTATCCCTTTAAGTGTTGCTCTGTTCCTCATTTATGTGCAAAGTAACATGTGCATGATGTGCAAGAACCAGTGAGGTTAGTTCTAGCATTTGATGCACACACAAGCATTTGTGTTTAGTATATGTGATACACTCCATGCACTGTATGTGTGTTTATATCTGAATTAAAAAAAAAAAAAAAAAAAAAAAAAACTACATGAATGTTCATCTCATGGGTTAAACTGCTGGATTTATATGGATTAATTTTATGATGCCTGTATGACCTTTTTGGATCTTCTAAGATTTAGTTATTCAGTGGTGGGACAGAAACCTATCAGGTTTCATTTGTGTTTTGATGTCTAATGGGCTTTGGAACAACATGAGTGAATGGTGACAGTATTGTCATGTTTTTGTGAACTCTGCATTTAAAACTTCTAATACTTGGCTGTGATGTGAGTTGAGTACACATGAAATATGTAACAGGACTAATTTAATTTGTAAGTAGTTTATATAGTGTCAAACAGGGGGAGATGTCCTTTTCTGGCCACCTTACTGCACCGTCTCCAGCTCACTTGCCAAGTTCATGGGCTGAAGCATAACTCAAGCCAAAGACACATTCTCATTAATTCTGCTCCACTGATGCAGAGAATATTTCATTAATGATTCAGTCAACACAGGTCACTGACGAACCTTTGGATAACAGTCATATCGTTTGTCAAAGACTGTCTCCTGTGGATGTAGATTATGTAGGAATAATGTTTTTTTTTATTATTTTTTGTATGTATTTTTTTTTATATATTTTTTTTCTTTGTATTGTGGTGGGTTGAGCGAGGACAGACACAATGGATTTGGCATCAGGCCTTTTGTTTTAGTGGTTTCTATTGCCAAAGACAGTTTTCAAAGCCCTCCTCCTTATTAAGCTATGATATGACATTATTCATGCTGTAATGATTAGGTACTAAATAAAGACTTTACCTAGATACTAAATTAGGATTAAGAGTGTGATAATAATGCAGTAAAAATAGTAATGCAGTAAAAAAATAAATAAAATAAAAACAATTTTATATATATATATATATATATATATATATATATATATATATATATATATATATATATATATATATATATACAATAAAAATGTAATGATATTGTAATGATATTTCCTATACTTACTATATTTTTTTGATCATATACATTTAGCCTTGGTGAGCAGGAAAAAAAAAAAAAAATAAAGGACCCAAACTTTTGAATGGTACTGCATATTTTGATTTGATATATATATATATATATATATATATATATTATATTATTTATATATTTTATATGTATATATATATATATATATATATATATATATATAACATTTCAACATTTTATTTATTTTTTTTTTTTTTTACTTACAATGTGATTCATTTTATTTCATTACAGTTCACAGCTGCTTTTGAATGGCCGTCAATGCTCTTTTCTGCCATAATGCTGTTGAAAAAGGATTTACTGGTCTGTTTTTTTTATGTTGACAAGTAATGTAATGTTGTTTTGGTTTGAATGATGCAAAAGTCGCTTCAGCTTATCAGGAAATAAGGACATCATGCAAAGCTGTCAATATTCATATGGACTTCACTTTTCAATATGGAAAGAGCAGCTTATATTTTTTTTTTGTGCTCCACAGAGTTGATAGCAGCACCAGAGTGAGTTACTGAGGCATTTGCATAAAAATCAGAACAGTGTTTTCTTATGAGACGTGCATTTCCATAGCACACATAGCAGTGAAGATATGAGGCGGTCACAGTAAACATCCATCTGCCCGTCTGCTTGGGCTTGAACTTGTGTGTTTCATCGTGTTTCTGTGGCCAAATTAGTGGGCAGCAGATTTCAGTGTCACACATCCATAAATAGTTCTTTCATTCAGCTGGCATCCAGGGCATGTTTTGGCTCCCTCATTAGCTTTTTTTTTTTTTTTTTAATTAGCAGTAATTAATGATAGGCAGATATGGAGGCATCTGTCAAGGAAGACAAACTTATTTTATCACCTCTCAGATGAGAGACAGCCGTTGGGTTGAAATGCTTTTGATAATGACTGACTGAAATACAAATGGACACAGGAGGGAATTAGTGGACGAAGGCCGTTTAGGTGGTTGAAAGTTTACAATAGAATCTGACTGGTGTGTTATTTAACCAGTCAAATCAGAGTAAGTCTATCAGTGAAAACCCAATTTGATTGGCTAAGAAGCAAGTAGCCCTGCCTTCCCCTCGTGCTTGCAAACTAATGAGAAAGCCCTATGAAAAGTGTAAAACTTGGTTTAAATTCAATGTGTTAGCAAGTTTGCTTGGTTGCACATGACAAAAATTACATCAAATCAATCTTAAATGTTTCTGTCAGGGTTCTGTCACTTCTACTGTCTAGTTTATTCATGGTTTTGTGACAGAGCCCTGATTCTCCCATCTTGTCGTGTTTTTATGTGAGTGCGCGGCTTCGAGTGTGCTCGAGCTGTGCGCTCTCTTGTCTCCATGCCTTGTTTCATATTGGAGCGTGGTGGAGCGTGGTGTTCGAAACCCATGTCTTGTTCAGACTCAGTTTTGGTTTAATGTCGGGGTTCGGACACATCTTAATGTGGGAGAATGCGGTTTCAAATTCACTCGGGCCGTGTGCTCTTCTGTCTGCGTGTGTTGTGTCTTGTGTAGCAGTTCGTGTTCGGCCGCGTGCTCTCGTCTTTTTGTGTTGTTGCACGTGGTTCGTGTTCCTATCGGCTGCGTGCTGTTATGTTATGCTTGTGCTGTGTAGCACGCAGCTTGTGTTTTTCATTGGCTGCATGCTTTCTTGTTGTCATGGACTGTGTGAACAGGCGGCTTCTGAGTTTTCTCATTAGCTGCGTGTTCATGTCTTGTTTTGTTCAAGCACATGTCTTGTGATTGTTTTGCTGGCCATGTGCTTATGTTTGTTTTGTTTTCTGTGTGCAATGCACTCTCATGTCAATTGTCTTGACCCCACCCATCTTGTTACCCAATTATTGGTTTATTTGTTTTACCTGTCTTTCTTAGTTTATTTATTATTTTTTTATTTTTTTATTGTCCTTGTGTTTGCAGTCCTGTGCAAGTTTTTCATTGAATGTTCTCTGTTGTGTGCCTTATCCTGCTAACCAGTCAAGTTGCCAGCTGTTTTTTTTTCTACTCCTTTCCTTCCTCCTCTACAGGGTAGTTTTTGTTTGTTTTGTTTTGTTTCTGCCTTTAATAAAGCCCTTATCTTCCTGCAATACTGAGTCCTTGCTCCATCCTTTACCACAACCCCTGACAGTTTCAGAGACTGAATGATATAAAAAGTGTTATGATTTGTAAATAAACTGTAAGCAAATGTGTGTATGTTATACAAATGCATATGTTTTATAGGATGTTGAATATTTTAACACTTTAATTCATGGACCGATTCTTATTATTAAAGGCACAATATGTAATTTTGTTTACTAGAACAGTGTTATATATTTTGCTGACTTGTGTACTTACATTATCCCGAATGTTAAAATCCAGAGAAATAAGCAATTTTAACTAGTGACATGGACCATGTCCATAGTGTCATTGTGTCGCCTGCCAAATGATGTCACGCACCCTCGATTTCCGGTTTTGTACTTTAATACGACTGCATAGAGCAGCATTGTAACAGAACTTGTATCTAGTACGATAAAACAGCGCTGCTTTTTTCCCCCACATATGCATGACCGGAAGGAGCGGAAGCGGTCGACTGTGGCATAATAAATGGTGCTTTCATGCAGTATGTCTCGCTCGTTCAGCAGCCTTGTTTTCGCTTCAACAGCTTTCAGCCTCACCCTTCTTCATACTACAATGTTAATAAATCATTAGCTCATCCATGAACATGATTTCTGCCCGAGTCCCGTCGGACTGCATCGGCTGTGGGGATGAAGACGACAACTCCCATGATTCCACACTCAGTCTCAGCGTCATCAAACTACGCCTTTGTTTTGAACATGCGCCCTCTAGCGGCGAAAACATACATATTGTGCCTTCAACTAACATGCATATTATTAGCACATTGGCTGTTTATTAGTACGTATAAAGCACTTATTAAAGTCTTATTCTGTATGACCATATTTTAGATCCCTACTCCATACCTAAACTTAACAACTAGCTTCCTAACTTTTAATAAGCAACAAACCAAGAAGTTTATTGAATTTATTGCTGCTTTCATTTTGAAATTTGCCTTTTTTAAACATTTACAAAACTTGTCTGTGTGTCTGTGCAAAGTTGGTGTATTTTTGAACTTGCTATCTGATCTAGCAAATATTTTTGGCAACAGAAAAGAGGACAGTTTGTGCTGATACTCCCTGTCATGTCCTTTGTGAGAAAGAAAGCTGAATGAAGAATTTGATAAGAAATGTTTATAAACCTTGGAAAGAATAAAAAGAATATGGGTTAACTGAAAACATACTGCAGTGCACAGCATATTAAACAACAGAAATACAAGGCTCATTAATACAGAATGCATCATCATATCACAGTGTGTTTACTCTTTACATAAACAACACAGGCCAACTAAATATAGCACTGCACTTCTGTTCCAAGTCAGGATCAGATACACAAAAACATGTTCCATGAATATTTTCATGTCAGCTGTCAAGGCTCTTTAATCACAACTAAACAAAAGTTTGACTTTTCCTTTGTGTCAGAATAATCATCATCCACACATAAGTGAGCTGGCCTACACGTGTTTCCGGCAGTCATAATCAGTTATGTGCAGCTTTTATTCATCAGTGGATGTTTAAATGCACAGAGCTGTTGGCCTGAATTGATAAGATAACTAATTTAAGATAGTATGTGCTTGTACTGAGGTGTGTTTGGATTTTTATGTGCTGTAGCTATTATTATATTATTATATAATATTATATATTATTATACCACGACAACCTCGTCGCCATTGTCATTGAGAAGGCACACGTCACATACAAATGGTGAGTTTGCATACACGGGTTTGGTTATTAACTTCATAAAAAAGTTAATTTATTTCAGTTCGAGGCGGCTGAGCCGGCGCATAACACACGTCATAACCAAATGTTATGTGATTGGCTTACGGGTACTCCAATGATTTTAAACTTCAGACAAGCCCTGGTATTACCAGGCTAATCAAACACACCTGAACAAGCTAATCAAGGTCTGAAGGGTTACTAGAAAGCTACAGGCAGGTGAGGTTTAATTAGGGTTGGAGCTGAACTCTGCAGGGCTCTCCAGGACCGGAGTTTGCCACCCCTGGGCTAAACTAAACTAAAAGCTACTAGTCATGGGTCGGCATTTTTGGGTCGGTATGAGATTTTTGATGGTATTATAACCTTAAGCAAAACATATCAATGGTTTCACGGTGACTGCGATTACAGCTCTAAAATTACTTATTTTTAAATGTCTGGGTAAAAATAAATGAATAAATAAATAATGTTCAATTGAATTGAATATTTTTTTTTAAGCAACATATATTTGGAACAGAAATATTTGTTTCTTTTTTGTTTGATCTATTTCTCAAATGTTTGCTGAATTGTGGGCTGTCCTGCAGCTTTTGATGTGGATTAATAAATAAATAAATAAAGATTTTAAGGAGAAAAAAAACAAATCTGTAATTAACTCTCAACCCACGATCACATCAACAATGAGATACGATTGCTGCTGGCGGCATTGTTAAATAGACCCCGCCTTAATAGAGCAACCAATAACGTACCAACATCACATAGTCATGCAACCAATGAAAGGACAATCAAAGGGGAAGGGGAAAGAGGGGAGAGGGGGGGGGGAGAGAGAGAAAAAGGTTGAAGTTGAGGAAAATGAAAATAATATTAATGTTTAGTGTTAATGTTTTTGAGTTTGAGTTGATATTGTTAGAATGTTCTGAGAACATTCCCTGTTAGCTGGGATGGAAGCAGTTTGTGAATATTTCAGTCTAAAATTTACTCAAAAATGCTCAAGCACCTAGAGTCGGGTTCCTTGACATGTGTCAGGGTCATGTGTCATTGCTCTGTTAGGATTACACTTCTATTGGCAGTGTCAGCCCTCCACACCGATTTATTTCCTAATAAGTCATTTGAGTGACAATCTAATCTTGCATTCAGCTCATTTAAACATTGTCGCAGACCCATGAGAGAAGCGCTGGCGAGCCTCTTTGATGTCGGGGGTGTAGATGGCCGATAGCCCCGTACCAACGCGCCGCAGCTGCTCAATAAGACAGGTTTTTGAAGCAGGTTCAGTCATCTCAGCACTCTCTGCCTTTCTACCGCTGAACGTCCCTGGGAGGAAAGATAAGACTGATTCAAAGCCTGCAGCAGCCTCAGGTCTCTGTGTGTGTTCACAAACACAGAAAACATCTGCGGGTGTCTGAGTTCTTGCACATGTATGTTTACTTTCTTTTCAATCAAGTGTACTTTTAAATAGGCTGAATAGAATGAATAGATGCGAAATAAATATATTTTAGCATACTCTCAAAAAGAGCACTTATTACAGAAATAATGCACTTCAAAGGAATATACTTAAGTGTGAACTGAATGTAATTTTTAGGACACTGTTATTTGCAATGCAATTAAAATGTGTTATAATTTCAATATATATCAATGTACCCCCCTTTTTTTCCCTGTAAAAACTGTTATCTAATGAATGATATCATTTGTAATAGATGAAATTTTATTTTAAATGTATTCTACTGTTAAATGTAAATTTTGGGTGAAAAAGATCAAGTCATCTTGTAATTTACTTAAAAATAAATAAATAAATAAATAATTGCTCATTTCCAGAACTCTCTGTGTGACAGACAGTGCACGTTTGATTGATTGATTTTCTATCATTTAAATAACTATGTTTCTTCTTCTTCTTCTTGTTCTTCTTCTTCTTCTTGTTCTTCTTCTTCTTCTTCTTCTTCTTGTTCATTTGGATTTCATTTTAAAACTATGGGAGCTTGTTTCTGCCACAGTATACAAATAAATGAATGAATTAATAAATATTAATTAATTAATTGATAAATCTAAACTTTTTCTAAATCTAAACAATTCTGACATTGTTTCTTGCAATTCTGAGAGAAAAATAATAATAAAGATATAAACTAATAAAGATATAAACTATAAACTGTGAGAAAAATGTCTAAATGTTGAAATAAAAAGTCACAGTTACCTAATTCTGTGGCAGAAAATAATAATAATAATAATATGAGATGTAAGCTCATAATTTCAAGGAAATAAATAAATAAATAAATAAATCAACCCTTGACACATTCATACCCTGAAAATGCAATTGTCATTGGCTAGTGATTGCTGTTTTTGTTGTTGTTTACTCACAAGACTAATATAATAATATATTATTAAGTTATTATATGGTAGCATTATATTCCAAGTCTTCTAGAATCATATGGCACTCCGTGTGAAGAACAGACCAACATTCATGCTTTCATACACAAATATCTTCCCATCTGCCAGATCTCTCAGATCTCATTTGTGCTGAATAATGATTTAAATCTCATCTGTTCCTCACACACATCTACAAGAGCAACTTGGGTGGATTAAATCCTCTAAAAGCCATTGAATAGACACATTCTGATGATTCCATTCATTCCTGATTAAAAGCATAATTGGGAACACTTTCTGTGAAGCCCTCATTATAAGGGTATTCTTAAGGCATTATAATGAATGCATAATGGATTATAACAAAACATAATATGTTGTATCATTTCATAAATAATCATAATAATTTAAGTTTTAATGCATTATAATACTTATTTATGGGTATAGCTTTTAAGAGCATGATGATTTATAACATACGATGAACATGTTGCATCTGCTTAAGTTTCAATGAATTATATTTACCATAGTTATAATGTATTATAAGTCTCATAACTTGTCATTGTTTAAGACCAACTCTACTAATTAACCTTTAATAATCTAATACTACTAGAGTCTACTTATCCTCTAATGAGAGTTAGTTGACATGTAGTTGCAAAGTTACAGTCAGACTAAGGAGACCATCAAAATGAAATGTAAATTAACCACTCACAGGATGTTGGAAGATACTGTGCAGATCTTAAATAAACAATGGCATGTTATGAGATAATCCATTATAAATTAAGCGGATTTAATATGGTATTAATTGTGTTATAAATAGTCATAGTCTTAAAAAGTTGTAACCACAAATGTGTAAATATTACAATGTATTACAATTAATGTTATTATTATTTATGAGATGGTACAACATATTATATATATATTTTTTTTATAATGCATTATGCATTGATTATAATGACTTAAGACTATCCTTATAATTTATTATAAATACAGGCTTCATAGAAAGTGTTACCATGCAGTTTTACATGTTCTCATCCATTTAAAAGCACTTTGATAAAAGCATTCCCCATGCAGCCTAAAGACTTTCATTGTCATTCACAACATCACAAAGCTTGTTAGAGCTAATGAAAATAGTGTGGTTGACGGATTACTTTTAGGTGATCACACAGATGCTTTCTGTGAAAGAAGAATCGCAATTAGGCGATGTAACCACACAAATCTTTCTGTGCTCATAGAAGTGATAAATATTAATATGCATGTCCCCAGCACCTCGGATCTTAAAACCAAAACAATTAGCTAAGTGAAACAACTGTCTGATCATTTAAGGCAAGTTAAGTGGATTTTGTACCAGGTAAAGCTTGCACCATCTTTCCAAATTTAACAGAAGTCGCCGTATGCCACACATTAAGTTTGACCAATGTGCTGCGTCCTTTCACATTACAGAATCCATCAGCACTGACAAATGGAAGCATTAAATCTGCGTATTAATGAGGCACATTTGCTTGGGTCCCGCTGTGATGGGTTCAGGGTGTTACACACAAAACTCACTCTTGATTTCAGTAAGGTCAACCAGAATTTGACCAAATGGAGACAGTTGCTAAAAGATATAGTGGAACTTGACAAAATAGAGCAGAGTTCACTCATTAGCAGACCACAGACCACATCCAGACTTTCTCATAAATGAATATAATACATTTTTATCCACAGGCAACACAGAAGTTGCATTTGAAACAGCATTCTGTGTATGCACTGTATAGCAGTGGTGACTTGTTTAACTAACCATTTTTCCACCTGATCTAACCAAACACAAGATTCATCAAGCATGATAAAAAAATAAAAAAATAATAATAATAATAATAATAAAATAAAATAAAAAATCTGTCATTTTCATTTCAATTAGTTTGCTCAAGCATGTTGCCAGATAATATGATCCTTCAACATACTATGACAAATGTTTACTATATGTTTAGAAATACAATTCCCCCCTTCAATTCCCATTTGATTTAGTCAAGTTAGTTTTGCATTAAATATAATGTGATTGTCAGCAATTGAAATCTGGCAGTTCTGCTTGGCTTAATCGATTTGCCGACAGCTTTCCTTGTGTATGTAACCCATAGGCCAACAAACCAATCAGAATGCACAGTAATGGTGATGATTCATAGCTGCTGTGGATCTGCTTGCCCGAATGCTTCCTTAACAAGATTTGCAGAAAATTACATCAGTTTGGGAAATAAATAATTTTACATACACATTCCCAACATTTTGTCATGTAGCCTTTATGTTACACCTCAAATGGCAATATAATTTATAGTAATATTATTAAGAATAAGCCTGTCCACAAACTCATTCTCTCAAATGGCTTGGGTTTGCAGAGCATTTGCAGCTTATATGGACTGTAGGCCACTGTTGAACAGGCTGTATGTCATTACTAGGATGATATTGATAATGGACAATCAACAGCTTGCTGTGTCAAATACCAATAATTGATAATTTCATTCAACTCTTCTCTTTTAACTAGAGCAGCTATGGAGTGTCTGTTTACATTAATAGCCTGTAAATAGCCTGTCTTGTTGGCAAAGGCTTTTTACGCTAAGTCTGGCCACCACTAACACTGGCTGAACTAGACAAAATTACGAAAGAATGCATGCATGCATTAACAGGATCAAAGTTGTGGAGAGTAAGTGAATATAGCTTTTGAGTTTGAATCCACCTTTTTTCTGAACCCTTTCTACAACATTTTCCCATTGCATTGCATCAGCTCGGAGAGACATAAATTAAATACATTTAAAATAGTACTAATAATAAATAATAAATAAATAAATCAATAAATAAATAAATGTAAATATACACTCAATATGTTGTTATTTGTAAAGCAATACCAGCAACACTTATGACATAAGTCAAAATAATCAGAAAGTGCAACTGAAAAGAATAATGCTTTTTTATTTTATGTTGTTATTATTGCATTCTGTTTTTAATGTATTGCAATACACTGAGATGCAAATAGATAAATAAATAAATAAATAGTTGTTTAATAGCTTAGACTATTTGACTATGTGGACTTTTGAAATATAATAATAATAATGATAATAATAACAATAATAATAATCAGTTACTCAATTAATATTAAAGGGGTCATATGACGTTGCTAAAAAGAACATTACTTTGTGTATTTGGTGTAATGAAATTTTACACTGATTGCCCATCTATCCAGTGCGTTGTGATTGGCCGAATACCTCAAGCATGTGACAGAAATGTTACGCCCCTCACCATGCTGTGAATCTATCTAGTTGGTTGTTGTTGGAAGAATAATAAAACCCATTACAAACAAGCCATTTGTTGCATCCAGTGGGGACATAACTCCTGATTATAATGACTTATACTGTCTGTTTATGCGTTGCGTTGCATCGCCCCGCGTAAACATAAAGCCATGTCTGCATTTGTGATCGGAGAAATGACAAACAGCAAGCGCTACTCTACACTGCTCAAAACTCATGTTTGAATCATCAGTGGCAAATTCTTTAAAGATAAAAATCTTACTTACATACTGTGAGTCAGAACGGCCAAGCAGAGGCCGGCTTGAGAACAGAGTGGTCAGTGGATTTGACGAAGGAGCTTGCGCCAACCACATGTGATGACCCTGGGCTGGACTCCACTTCATCCACAGTGAAAGCCGATCCGGCGATCCACAGAGCAAAGTTGATGTATTTCCTGACCAGCACAGATCAGCTCTAGGGATGCCGAAGCAGATGTCTGCCTCTTTTGGAAGGCCAAACAAATAAGTTTTGCTTTCACAATGAAACACACAGCAACTCCACAACATGGTGGAGGTGGCAACAACAATACTACAGTGAGAATAAAAGTTATGCCTTCTTTCTTTGCATGAATATTTGGGTGGTGTTTTGCAAATCTCCCTACACAGTGACGGAGATATGTGGGGGCGTGTTAGACTGAGCCATTTTAGGTAGGCGTGGTTGACTCTTAATTTTTGTAAAGAATATCTCTTTGGATTTGAGACTTTAGTCTTTGCAACTTTACAGATCTTCTTTATGCACCAAGAGCTTGTAACACTCCAAAGAGAAAGGAAAACTTGAAATCTTGAAAACTTGAAATCACATCATATGACCCCTCTAAGACAGACATACTGTCATTCAGTCTATTAGTTAAGGCTTTATCAAGTCAAAATAAATGTGTGTGTGTCTGTATACATACATTTTTTTAATTATTTTGTATGCTCTCCTATATTTTATTGTATATAAAGGTGTCATTTGTTATATGTGCCTTTCTGATTGCAAGAAAAAATAAATAAATAAACTAAAAAAATTATGCATAATCGCTTCACCGTTGCATTATTTCAACCCTGCTGTGAAACTGCACCTAGACAAAAGCTAGTAACATCAATGCATGTCTGCAAACCTATGAGTGGAACAGCAGGCTGCTCTCAGTGAGAATGAGATCTATGTGAAGTTTATCAGCATCTGAGTCCAGAAAGGCGGGTGTACTGATATCTCTACTGACATCTACAGTTTACCTCCTTCACTGGCATATGAAACTGGCAGCTGCTCTTCTAGCACGTCGATAAATTACATATGAACTCTCCCAATCTTTATCCAATCAGAAAGAGTAACAAGGTGGAGAGCGTTATCCCTTCGACACAACTTTGAGGGTAAAATCAGTGTCTTCAGTGAAGACGCCTCACCTGGTGAGAGAGAGTTTGCTAACGTCTCCCTTCTACCGGGGGCATCCTCACATATCCAAACTTGTGCAGACCCAGCGCATTCGCATTACTAGAATTTTGCCAAATGTTAGCCGAATATGGGTTCTCCCAGGACTTTGACACATCAATGTCAAGTTGTGCGAGAAAGTGAAGGCTCATGAGGAAGGGAACTAAATTTTAGGATGAAGGGAATTATGGCTATGCCCCACCAGGAAACACTCATCCAATGTACTGGGAGTGACTTTCTGCTCTTTTCTTAATCCTAATCTGGCTGCATTGTGGACCATAAACTCCAATAAATCCCCCTATGCGGGGCTGGTGAAAGGGGTGGAATCACTGAATGCATCACCCACAACATCATGTTCCACAGAACTGGATGCCGCCAGCAATATGCTCTCCTCTGGATTAAACAAAGTCCTCTTATCAGTTTCCTGATCCAGAAGGAGAGCACTCACATTATCTTAAGAAGTCTGAGAAATTGACATACCCCTTCTGAACTCTTTTGCTAGCTATACCTGTGACCCCCAAAAATGCAGTTTCCCATCCCTCAAAAAAGGGCCCAGCAGGAACAGAGCTTTATCACTGTGAATTTATCGCAGTGCACACATACAGCCTCATCAAGTGCTTAATGCACATGATCTATTCCTAATGATATTACATGGCGGCAAACACTCCCTGAAAGTTCTGGCATGAAAATCCATATTCGTCAGTTGCAATTCCAATACCGGCGGCGCCTGAAGACAAAAAAAGCTGATGATGTTTGATGCAGGTGCCCTTTTATACACACAGGCATCATACTACTGCCATCAGCCAATGTTCTACACACACTTCAGATACCAGTTGCACTCCCACAGCATCAACAGCATCAGAGTTCCCTAGAACGGCCACCCTAAAATACTCAAAATCACAATTTTAGTTATTGTTAGAGATCGGAATCTCCCCCACTGTCTATGAATCTAATAGCTGGTAAAGCCTATTCTCTATCAAAAGGAAAAAAAAAATGCTTCTTAAGGTGTAATTGGGCGTCTGGAGGAAGTGCAGCTTTTGGTATAAATAACATAAGAGGGTTTGCTGCCTTCACATAAATAAGCAAGGCCAGTCTCCTGTGTCTGTCATGGTTCAGGTATTCAAGCACAGCGAAATGTGATCAATAACCAGAGCCTGCTCTCCATATGAACTAGATAAAAAGCCTCTTGCTACTGGCGTAATGAGGCCTCGGCTCCCCCGTGCAGCACTCCGTAACCTGTTCGTGATACTCTCACTGAGGAGAAGAATGAGTGGATGCATGTTAGCTGATGTTTTCAGGAAACATCACTGACTCCATGTGTTCTGCTGGAGGGCAGTGCTGCATATGCTGCTTCAGCTCTTATGTGCATTTAACTGTTGCGCTTTCGAGAATGAGCTGTTGGGTGAGTCTGAATTTTTAATTAAGCACCAAATTACAAAAGTTGAAATTTTAAATATGTAAAATATTTCCTTCAGGAGTTCTCTAGAAATATAAGAATTTCATGCTAATATGCATTACGCCACCAAAACGAAAATACGGCAGGAGCAGTTTCATTGAGAGATGTTGGTGAACTAGCCTTCATGATGCTGCAAGTGACCTGCACTCTTTGCCGCAAGCAAAGAACAGCAGCTGTCAGGCTGTGAATAAATTTTAATGTAGCGGAAAACTGAGATAAATATGATGCTCAACCAAGGTAAAAAATAAAAATAACAGCAATTTAATCATCTTCTTCCTAAATAACAAGTACACAGTAGATTCAGTAATAATCACAACTTTAAATTAAAAAAATTAAATTGCAATTTTATTTTTTGTAAGAAATTGTAAGAAAAAAAAAAACATTTAAAAAACATTTTTTGTTATGTATTAGATTTTTTATTTTTTTATTTATTTATTTTTTTAGTTTGTAACTGCATTATGTAGATACATGGAAATGATGTATAAAACAATCATTCTTAGTTGCAGTTAAAAATGAACCTTTACAATAATGCTTTGTCTGAATGTATAACCTTCAGTATATTTTAGCCAACCTCCATCTGAATCTTGGCTGAAAAACTGTAGCAGCGCATTCTGAAATTGTCTTATTCATAAAGGAAAGCAATGTTGCCTTAGAATTTGATCAGCTATCTTAGACCCACAAATCCTGACCTAAAAAAAGTTGCATATAGTCCCTTATTAGGGTTTAGAATAGAGTTGATGTTTGTTGTGTAAGAAAGAATACATTATGGGAGCTTCATCCCTTAATAGTTATTTATTTATAGTCTCTGGGATTTATTTGCCAGTCAATATAACTATTTGTGACATCTCTGAGGACACTAAATGGCTCCTATTCGCTTGTGTTTCTTGTTGTGGTCATTTATACTCACTGTTGTGTCTGTGTACTTGACACACTACAGTACTTGACATTAGGTTCTTGTATTGGACCCCTAAGATGATAGACAAAAGAAAAAAAAAAGAAAAAAAAGTGTTTAAAGACTTCAAATATACCTCTAAAACGTATTTATTTAAACATTTATTGTGTGTGGCGTCCTGCAGCATTTGAGCTCCAGAATGATTCTTCAAATCATGTTTATTGTTGAGGAGAGTGTGCTTTTACTTACTAACTGGTCAGACACATAATTTTCACCTGCAATATTTTCTGCAAACGCAATGGAAACATCCAGCTATTCAACCTAGCTAAATACAAAAAAAAGGTAATTCTCCTCTTATTTTTGCTGATCTAAAGCTGCTTATAATCTGAAGATTATCTGGTGCATCATGCTGTCTTCCAGGATGTTTACTTCTCTGGTCTCCTTCTGGGATATATTTCCTTTTGTGCAATGTGTCTTGTTTGGTTCTCCAAGCATCTGTCAAATCTCACCCGGGATTAGAAACACTGTATATGTACACACAGCGCGCTCTGAGATTTCTTGAGGCTTTTTATTCTTCAATTATTTATTTATTTATTTCTCCCTCCACTCCAGACCAGTGTTTTAGTAACAGCTAGAGAACATTACTGTCATGCACTGAGCACAGGAACAGACCACATGGCAAATGACAATGCTTATGTCTCAACATTGCATGAATGAAAGATAAGGTCGAAATGTTCCCTTCTGCACTGAGCATTTTGGATGAATTGGTTTGGTTTGGCTTTGTTTGTTTCAGGACCGTTTTCTTGACACTGATTGCTCATGATATTTCACATGCATTTCTGAAATCCTTACATACTGTTTCTGCTTGTGTTGTAAACAAATATTGTAGTCGTGGATTTTTATTTTCCTAAAACTTGCATTTTGGGTCTTTGCAGATGAAACATCGGCTCTTATGGTGGCAATTATAAAGCAATCCAGAAAGAAAATTATGGTTTTGACTAAAGCATTACTTTAGTTCACAGCAGTGGTGGTACATTGATTTCATTTAACATAGTGAGAACGACAAACACATTATCTTATCAGAATACATCTTGCACAATGTTTATTTCACTCAAAAATAAAACTGTCATCATTTACTCAACATCTTTTTTTTTTTTTTTTTTTTTTTTTTTTTTGTATTATTTCTTTTGAGGAGCATAAAAGTACATGATTTTTGAATGTCCATGCTGCTCTTTTCCACATAATGAAAGCAAACAGTGACCAGATGCTCTAGAAGTGACACAAAACATGTGAATCATGAAGGGGACATAACACACACAATTTCGGCCTTAATCTCATGTTAATCTTGAGTACCCATACATTAGTATTGCATCCTTCACATCCTTAAATAGTATTTAGTTTTATTAGATTTCTAAAAGAAAGTTACAGCCTTACGCTTCTCTCCGAAAACAGCCTAGCTCTTGGAGGTGTGCCAAAGGCAGAGCTAAAGAGTTGTAAGCACTTGTGCGCTGATTGCCAACAAAACAAAGAAATTTGATGCAGTTTTATGTACCGTCTGCGGTTCCAGCTCATGACCAGAATCTTTTAACACTGGGACCGTTCCATCTTTCGGTATCAAATGATGTGCAAATCCAGCGTCAAACTGGGCCTTGTTTATAAAACATTTGTCACTGAAATGATGGGAATAAACAAATACACTTGTGTTCCCTGACAAAACAAATGCATCCACTGTTCACATAATGCTGGGTTCTTTGGGAAGCTGAACAAGGTTATATTTCCCTCACAACCAAAAACACACTTCTTTTAAGACATTTTTCTTGAGCAAGTCCTGCACAGCACTGATGAAATGTCTGGTGAGTTGCGCAAAATCTAACCAGCAGTGTTGACAAAAGCAAAAGAACTCATTTACTGAATCAGCCATGACATTTTATCTTCCTCTACAAGTCTTTCATCATGACTTGTGTTCCATGGGACTCGTACATGAGTACTTCACACATCACAAGTGATGTCAAAATGTATTTGTTTACAAACCATGCACACTGATAAAAGTTTTTTAGCTTAAAACATGTGCAAGGAACCATACAAAAATAAATCTTTATTAATTGATTTGTTGACTGATGAGGTCTTATGGCTGTTGCTGTTTTCCAGAGCTCATAGGTGAAATGTCTTTTCTATTTGTTGTATATTTTAGTGGTATCAATTAAAGAAAATGAAAACAAGCCAAACACCTGAGATATATTTCTCAAACATCCATAGAAAAAGCTCATGCTTCTGAAAGCTGGAGAGATACAAGAGGGGTATCACATGATTTATAAGGATTTTTGCCTAAAACTCATCTGAGTCAAACCAAAAATGCTATAAAGAGTAAATTGGGCAAGGAGATGATGCTGTGCACAGACTGGCTATCCGAATTGACATGGAAAGTGAAGTGGTCTGAATAAATGTGTAAGAAGCTATTTTAAAGGTAATGATGTTGTATCCTAGCTTCTTGGTAAAATGAAACTAATCTAGTCCCATCCAGTCTTGCAGAACTGGAGATAATTGGTATGCTAGGCTGGCACCTTAGACTTAGCAAAAAGTACACTGAATCATATTCTAAAATATTGAACATCTAGAAATACCAGCAGAAAAGATTCAGAAATGGAAAATCTTCCAAATCCAATCTCAGGAATTAGAAATCAATATCAGTGGCAGTGCTACTTATTAGATTACTAAGTCAGCAAACTTAAAAGGCTTAAAACTAATTTCATTATGTGCTTTTATGTGGATTGTTCTATTCATTTTATATTATTTATATTTGTAAGTGTTTTGAATGCATGTTATTTTCATTTTTTTATGGTGTATTTTAATTTTTGTTTTTTTGTTTTTTTTGTAAATGTTATTTTGTTTTGTGAAGTTTTATTTATGGTATAAAAAAAAATAAAGATGATTACTATTATTATAATAGGCATATGACTAAAATGTATATGAAAAAATAAAAGTAGGTATGTATGCCTTATTTTTATTATTTATTCTACAGAAAATCTAAATGTAGAAAATATTATGCCAAGCAACTTAGTATGTTGATATAGAATTCAATATGCCACAAGTTTGTGTGTAGCTACTATTTTATAGTTTGTATAAAATACAAATAGTGACAACATTGTAACAAACGGACTGGCGACAGAGAATTAGTGGAAACTGGTATTTTATTGAGACCGGCAGAATATGACAGAGGATGAGTAGTAAATGGAATGGGAATGAGAATCCTTGAAATCGGGTAAAGCACTTGTCGAATGGGATGACCAGAGTAGCCGGTTGGGGTGACCAGAGTGGAGAATGGTGAGCACACACCTCGGCAATGGTGAGTAGTAGAGGTACTTGATCGAAGCAACACAGGAGAGTAACTGGAGCCACAGGGAAGAGAAGGCAGATCGCTTGGAGAGAAGGTAAACACAAGAGGTAAGTATTAGTATGAGTCAATTTAAGTAACTTAGCAGGGAAATGTTCCGCTGATCAGTCACAAGATCGGACAACTGATGATCCGAGGTGTGTGCTTATATAGTGCTGGGGAAGATTGGTGATTGAATGGTGAACAGGTGCTAGTGATTAATATTCAGGTGAGGGAGTGCGTTGTGATGAGCCTGACTGACTTGTGACAAACATAGTGACAACAACCAATTACATTGGACCACAATACAACGCAACACAAAAAAGGTGGCTTTTAACAGCTAGTTTGTGACACAAAATTAACACCGATTTGGTTGCACGAGTGATTGCTCGTGTAGTTGTAGTTAGAATACTGCATAAGGTCAGGCGACGTGGTGCCCGTCGCTTATGGGTACATTAGATTCTCAGAAAGCGCCAACATAAATGATAAGTCTTTCCTCCATTTCCCTCTGTTTACCGGTGTTGCATGAATGCAACTGGCTAGCACCTGAGCTTTGGTATTTGTATAAGGCGATCTGATTGGCTGATGCCTCCATGGGTGCTTGAAAAGTTGAGAGCAATGCCAGTGACGCGATGCCGATGGACCCACAAATTTAGTTCAGCAATGCATAATGTCACCCAATCAAAGTAAATGAGAAGCATTAACAGTGATGCTCTGTGTGAATGTAGCATTAGAGATTGAAACGTCACTTTTGAATTTGGCTTAATCAAATGCATTTGTTATTTGACTATTGAATGATCCTTGCAGGTATCTATCAGGTGATCGCTGCATCTGATGTCCAGATTCACCTCCACTATTCACTGTTCTGGTGTAATCTGGGAATGGTCACACAAAGAAGAATCTTCAGTAAGTAAAAATGTAAGAAACACAGCAAAGAAAACATGACTTGGTCAGTACAATCCTCAGCTGTCAAGTTGTTTTACTAAAGCTGATGCTGAAGTGGAAGTTGTGGAAAAGCAAGTGGACCAGACACATGGAGCAGACAAAAACACAGCGTCATCATCCTCAACAATTTTAGGTTAGTTTGATTATTAACTTTTTAGCTTTTTCGTGTTTGAACAAAATACATATGCCGCAGGCTTGGGAGATAACCTGGTAGTAGAAATATGTCAATTTTTTGCACGTCATGATCTAAGCTTATCATTTAAACACATTTTAAGCATTGTGGGTTAAAAATAAAAGTTACATTTATTATAATGATAGTTTCTAATGCAATCTTCCACAAAGTACTATAGTTCATCAGTCCAAATGTATGATATGTATGGTTTCTAGGCAACTTAGGGTTAGGGTTAGGGTCAACATTAAAATTCAACATGAGGTTCCAAATGTATTTCTTATAGGATAAACCTGTGTCATACATGGCATGTCCAAAGTCATTTTAGAGTCTGAAATATGTATTTTATAAAACAGATGTTTGTTATTTATTTTTATTTTTTGTTTTAACTGTATTTCACCAAACACAGTCTTTTCATCATTACGGTTCTTAATAAGAAAAATCTTGCACACGTGTACATATTTCCTAATTAGCGACAACTCCAGTAGTTTTAGGCCCCATTCATACTGCCAATAACTAAATGGCACAGTGTGGGAGTGTTATGTAGCACGACAAAGTTGATAAAAGTTAATTCATGTAAATGAGCAGTGACTTCTGAGAACAGTTTCCAAAGGGAATGAGGTCAGGAAGTGCACATTATCCATCTCCTGTCCGATATTGTAGGGCGACATCAAGATGGAAGTTTCATAATGTCAGTCAGTGTATGTGGTTGTTAAACTTTAGCTTTTTATATTAAATCAAAATACTCACCGCAAACAAGTTGGCAGTCAAATCTAACCCTACTGTTTGCCAACGTGAATGGGATTTTAATTTTGCTAAAGGCCACAGCAGCAATGCACAGTAGTGGAACCATTTGGAATTGCAATGCAAACTTTACAGTTTCCATGAAGAAGCAATTCTACTCATTGAAGCACTGCTTTCACTGGCTATCTATTTCAGTCTGAAAGCTAATTCAACTTCAGATGTACTATATGGCTTTCAGTCGTTGTGTGTTATCTTTGCTGAACCAGACACACTCTCTGCTTTCCCACAATTTCCCTGTCAAACGAAAATGTCTTGATGGTTTAGACATACCCATGTGTGAGATTGACACTCAATTAACCTCTGATGATAGGAATGCTTTTCTTACAGAGAACAGTATTTATTCAGTGTTTAACCATAGTGGATAGGTCAAACAAACACAATAATCACAGAGTAATAGCCATGCTGAATGGTTCAATTGTCTTGAAAATAACAGTTAGTCATTCTAGTTTATTATTGGTGTGAAGACATTCAAGGCTCAGTTGCTGAATTTAGATCAAAGATTATTTTGTTTCAACCATTAGATTGCATGGAAATGAACAACTTCAATGACTGTCCCAACTAACTCTTCGGAAAGCTTTACATGATAGTTTAATTTTAACTTCTTTACCAGATGTTCCTTTTCAGTCGATCACTCTAGACGTCTCGTCGGTGACTGACGAATTGGGATATCGCTTCGATAGACAAATCTACTTCAAGTGTAAACTAAACTAACCAATGCACACTGGCATGCAATTATTGAATCCAGCTGCCACTGATCACAGTGTGAGTATAAGAAGGAAGCAGGTGCAGTGCATACCAGCTTTTCGCTTCAGAGCTGAGCGACAATATCGTTCTGCTCACCTCAACTGTGTCTGCTGTGAACTACGAGTTCAGCACGCTCTGGGAAGCTTTCCTGGGCTGCAGAGAGCGTGGGGCTCGAGTAGAATCCTCCACCGTGTCCCGAGCCCTCGAGGCTGGATGATTGGTTTCTTTGGTTCATTTGTCTGGTCTAACCAGCAGTGCCTATGCTGCTTGTGGAGAAGCTGCTAAGGCCTTACACGCCATGGCATTACTGCAGGTGCACCAGGCTAAGGCACTGAAGGACCTGCATGAGGGTGGTCACGATCCGGAAGTTCTGAAAGAGCTCCGAAACGCCACTGACCTTGCGCTATGAGTTCTCTGGGTCGTGCGATGTCCACGCTTGTGGTCCAGGAGCGCCATCTCTGACTGTGTCTGGCGGACACGAGGGACACCGACAAGGTTCACACAGCCGACAGTACCCAAATACTCAACTAAAGAGCAATTTCCCTTATCTCTGGGTCCCAGGAGGGCACAGAGAGTTGCAGGTGGCCAAGCACCAGACCTCACTCCTCCTTCACCAGATAACAGCAGCAGGCAGTTCGAGAGCGTCAACAAAGGCCCTATTCACACACCCTCTGCCAACCCGTGGAACCAGGTGAGCCCTGTTCCCCACACTCACACCACACTCCGGCCTGCTCACAAGCCGCCCGAGTTTGGTCCCTGTGTTCCACACTCCTGCGGGTACAGCTGTGGTTCTGCTGGTCCCCGCTTTCTAAGCACAAGTCCTCCCAAGCCTGTCTCGCTGGCTTCTGTGGACCATCGGCCTCGGCTATGTGATTCAGTTCGCCCGGCATCCCCCTAAGTTCAGCAGTATCTGCTTCACTACAGTGAAAGCGGCCGATGCCCCTGTTCTGCGGGCAGAGATCGCTGTCCTACTGGCGAAGGACGCGATAGTGCCAGTCCACCAGCCCTCCACCCCACTTCATTGTACCCAAGAAAGGCGTTGGGTTACGTCCAATCTTGGATCTGCGTGTTTTGAACCGAGCCCTTCATCGGCTACTGTTGGGTGCGTCCGTCCCCAAGATTGGTTTGCAGTGATCTGCATTGATGGTTGCTTTTTTGGTTGGTTTTTTGCGCAACAGAGATTTTTTGTGGGGTTTGCGTTTGTGGGGTTTGCGTATTGGTGGAAGGTCCTGCCCTTTTGGCTGTCCCTGTCTCCGGGTGTCTTCACGAAAGTCACGAAGGTGGCTGTTGTCCCCCTCAGAGAGCAGGGTGTTCGCATTCTCAACTATCTAGATGTGGCTGATACTAGCACAAGCAGTTGTGAGAGCACAGTGACTTGGTACTCCGGAACCTCAGCCTACTCGGCCTTCGGGTCAACTGGGAAAAGAGCAAACTCTCCCCGACGCAGAGGATCTCTTTTCTCGGTATGGAGTTGGATTCAGTCAAACAGACAGCACGCCTCGCAGAGGAACGTGCGCGGTTGGTGCTAGCCTGCTTGAATACGTTCAAGGGGAGGACAGCAGTCCCACTGAAACATTTTCAGAGGCTCCTGGAGCATATGGCGGCCGCAGCGGGGACCCCGCTGCCTGTTACATATGAGACCGCTCCAGCACTGGCTTTATGGCCGAGTCCCGAGGTGGGCGTGGAAGCGCGGCACTCACCAGGTCCAAGTTACACCAGCCTGTCGCCAAACCCTCACCCTGTGGTCAGATCTTGCGTACAATGGGCATGCAGTCTCAGGGGTTTGGACGGGCTGCAGTGGCACATCAATTGCCTAGAGTTGTTAGCAGTGAGCCTTGCCTTAAACCAGTTTAAAGGTCGTTTACGAGGCAAGCACATGCTGGTCCAAACAGACAACACAGCGACCATTGCGTACACGAACTGACAAGGTGGTCTGCGCTCCCGTCGCAACTCGCCGGCCACCTCCTCCTTTGGAGTTGGAAAGGTTCAGAGGTCACTTTGTGCTGTTCACATTCCAGGCCTGCTCAACCGTACAGCCGAAGAGCTGTCTCAAGCAATGCTCCCGGGAGAATGGCGACTCCACCCCCGTACAGTCCTCTCGGCACGGACGCACTGGCACAAAGCTGGCATACGCAAATATGTGTTTCCCCCAGTGAGCCTTCTCACACAGACACTGTGCAAAGTCTGGGAGGACGAGGAGCAAGTCTTGCTAGTGGCGCCGTATTGGCCCACTCGGACCTGGTTCCCCGAACTAGTGCTCCTCGCGACAACCCCTCCTTGGCCGATTCCTCTGAGGAAGGATCTACTTACTCAGAGACGGGGCACCGTTTGGCACCCGAGTCCAGACATTTGGAAACTCCATGTCTGGTCCCTGGACGAGACGCGGAGGTTCTAGGTGACCTACTCCAGAAGGTAGTGACCACCATCATTTCTGCAAGAGCACCGTCTACGAGACACGCTTACGCCTTTAAGTGGAACCTGTTCGTCGAGTGGTGTTCTTCTCGCCGAGAAGACCCCTGAAGATGGCCCTTTTGCGGTCGTGCTTTCCTTTCTGCAGCAATGGCTGGAGCAAAGGCTGTCTCCCTCCACCCTTAAAGTCCAGGTTACCGCTATTGCTGCATACCATGACCCCATGAATGGGAAGTCTTCAGGTAAGCGTGACCTCGTCATCAGATTCCTTAGAGGGGCCAGGAGGTTAAATCCTTCCCAGCCCCCCTCGATACCCTCTTGGGACCTGACTCTGGTGCTGAAATCACTACAGCAGGGCCCATTCAAGCTTTTGCATTCAGTTGAGCTAAAGTTTATTCAGTTGAAAACTCTGCTCCTGCTTGCACTGGCCTCCATCAAGAGGGTAGGGGACCTGCACGCATTTTCGGTTGACGATTTGTCTCTAGAGTTTGGGCCGGCTGACTCCCAGGTAATCCTGAGGTTCCCACTACACCCCACAAAGACCAAGTGATGAACCTGCAAGCTCTGACCCTGGTGGAGGTAGACCCAGCCCTGGCTTTGCTCTGTCCAGTCCAAGCATTAAGATGCTAAGTAGACTGGACACAAAGCTTCAGGACCTCAGACCAGCTCTTTGTCTGTTACGGAAGCTGGCAGAAGGGGAATGCCGTACCTAAGCAGAGGATGGCCCAGTGGATTGTGGATGCCATAACCCTGGCTTATCAGGCACAGGTTGTGCCCTGCCCATTCAGGTTGCGAGCTCACTCAACTAGAAATGTTGCATCCTCCAGGGCGCTGGCTCGTGGCTTCTCGCTGAGAGACATTTGTAGAGCTGCGGGCTGGGCGACCCCTAACACGTTTGCTAGATTTTATAGCTTTTGTGTAGTGCCGGTTTCCTCCTGTGTTCTCACCTCAAACGGTTAGTGGCACCAAGAGGCCCTGGTTAGTGTCGGCTTGCTAAAACTGCTCCAGAGTGTCCATACTGTAGACTCTGTTGAGTTCCTCCATCACCCTAGGCACTGGACGCGGCAGAACGTCCGGCACCAGGCCTTCATGATGAATCCGTGAGAACCATGGAAGACTGGGTTCCATATTGAGACCTAAGTGGTACTCGTATACATATAGTCCATGCTATAGGCGTAGAGCCCGTGTATTTGCTTCCGAAAACTCCTTCAGGAAAGATGGGGCTTCCGCTACGTCCCTGTTCCAAGTGGAATGGGTACGTTTTCCCAGTGTTATCCAATCTCACCCAGTGAGGTAATGCTTTGACAATGGTGAGTGGAAGTACTTGTTCCAAACCCCAGGCTACACCTAATAGGGGCACAGGTGGCTCGCACAGGACACTGGAAGGGGCAGCACCCATGGCGCTTTGGTAGGGATCCCAATTTGTCGGTCACCGATGTGACGTTGAGAGTGACTGACTGAAAGGGAACGTCTTGGTTACGTATGGTAACCCTCGTTTTCTGAAGGAGGGAACGGAGACGTCATGTCCCGTCGCCACGGTTGCTGTACCGCCGCTGAGCGGCCAGGTTGCTGGCTCGGCTCCTCAGCGAAAACCTGGTATGCATTGCACCTGCTGCCTTCTTTTATACTTATGCTGTGATCAGCGGCAGCTGGATGCAATAATTGCATGCCAATGTGCATTGGCTCGTTTAGTTTACACTCGAAGTAGATTGGTCTATCGAAGCGATATCCCAATTCGTTGGTCACCGACGTGACGTCTCCGTTCCCTCCTTCAGGGAACGAGGGTTACCATACATAACAGAGACGTTATTTTTACTTGGGCGTAAGTGTAACAGCCTGTATTGTAAAAATTACAGTATGTTGTTCTGTTTGACTGGTCTCAGCAGTTTATTGCAGAATGTGCCATAACCCTCAAACATGTACAATGGCATATGGGATGAAAAACACTGACTATCCTCAGAGACAAAGCTGGGCTAATACAGAGGTTAAAGAACTGACCTGTGATCAAAAGGGAACAAGTTCAAACCACATGTGGGATGTTACACAGTTAAATGTATTATCAAATAATATATTCAGTGCTTTAGATGGAAATCAATGCAGATTTGGTCATTTTCCATAATTACACAATAAATTACTATTATACAAAACCAGATTTCCCTGCATCATGGGATCGCTAAATTACACTAACAGTGGCAAGGCTATGAGTTTAATTTCCATGGTACATACATTTCTATAAATTGCTGCCAGATGCATAAATATTAATGGAGCTTTGTCTCTATTTAATGGTGTTGTTTTTGTACTAATTGTTTGAGTCGTCATTATGGTGATTAGTGTTTGCTTAGGATCTTGGATCTCTTCTAGCCATGTCAGAAGTATAACAAGTATAGTGTCATTTGTTCACGCTGACAAGATGGAAAATAAAGTAAGGTAAATGACTGATTTTAAGTAAGTCAGTCAGCTTCCATTATATTGGGAACATGAAAATTGCATAATTGATAATTTGGTAACATTTTACAGAACAGTTCAATTAGTTAACATTATGAACTTCATCAACTATAAATGAGCAACGCTTCTACAGCTTTCTTCTTAGTTAAATTTAATTTCAGGGTTTACTAATGTGTGTGTTTGTGTGTTTTAAAGTTGTATCTGATAGTTAATTATGAATGAATATGAACAAACCATGATGAAACTATATTTTTATTAACTAACATTAATAAATACTGTCAAAATATTGCTCCCTTTTAGTTCATATAAGCTCATGCATAAACTAATGTTAACAAATGGGACCATATTGTAAAGTGTGACCACTAATTCAGCATGTCAAATGCTGACTGCAACCCAATATTTATTGTATTATAAGCAGCATCTAGACATGCACAGACATGTTCAAAATACAAGTCAACAGTGGTGACATTTCAAAAAAAAAAAAAAAAAAAAAAAAAAAAAAAAAATCTGATAAATTATAAACTGTTAAAATTATAAATCAAACTACTAAAAGTGACCCAAAAAACATTTATTTATTTATTTATTTGTTTATTTTTTTTTTTTTTTATTTATTTTTTTTTATAAAATGTGATGCAAGATGGGTTTTTTTATTTTTTTATTTTACTGTACAAATACATACAGTATTTATAGTAATTACTGTGATTTTTGGTACACAGGGAAAAATCATTACAGTGCAATTGCAATAAAAATACAGTACTATTCATTTGCAGTATTACTGTTACAGAGGAGGCTCTCGTACCGCCTCCTCCGCACCACCAGAGGGAACCATCTCCTGAATATTAACCATTTCCATTCGGACTCCAATTCCCATCACCCCTCATACCTGGGACTGATTGCTCATCCACACCTGCACCTCATTTACACAAACACATTTAAGCCACTCATACACACACCCTGCATCCCAATGTGCATACTTTCCACCCTATCTGCCCTTAATAGTATTGAAAATGACTAATATAACATAGAATATAGGATGGATAGTATACGATTTGGGATGCAGGCAAAGACCCTCTGCAAAGTCTTGATATGCCTAGCTGTCATTTCTGAGTGTTTTACCCGTGTTTGCTTTCTGTGTACTTGACCTTGGACCATTCCTGTTTCTCTGATTGTTCTCTGCCTGCCCCGATCTTGAATTGTTTCACATGGACTGTGTTTGCTAGCCACCTGCCCTGATCTCTCGCCTGGTATACGACTCTGTCTCTGTCCTAACCCCTGCTGTTCTGTCTTGCCGGTATTTGATCCTGTATTCTATGACTATTCTAAATAAAAGCTGCAAATGGATCCAAACACTTCTGACTCATATATAAACAGAAAATAATGGTAACACTTATAGCTTTGTATATAATTCATTTTAAAAGTAGTTTTAATTATTGCTGTAATGCACCTTATAATGTTTATGATCTCATAAATAATAGTGACCACAGTTATAATATATTATAACACTTATCTATTCATCTTTACTAAACACACAAATCTTCAAATATTTTAATTTAGGTTAGAATTATTCATGAAAAGTTATAATGCTTTACAATGCACATTATGAATACCTTTATAATGCATTAAAGGGGACATAACACCCACAGTTTCGGCCAATCTCACATTAATCTTGAGTACCTATATATTACTATTGCATGCTTCATGTCTCCTAAAAGTCTTTAGTTTTGTCAGATTTATAAAAAGAAAGATACAGCCTTACATTTCTCTTTGAAAATAGCTGAGCTCCTGGAGGTGTGCTGAAGGCAGAGCTAAAGAGTCACGAGCATTTGTGTGCCGATTGCCAACAAAACACAGAAATTCCAGCTCATGAGCCAGATCTTTTATCACTGGGACCACTCCATCTTTCAGTATCAAATGATGTGCAAATCCAGCGTCGACCTGGGGCTTGTTTATAAAACATTTGTCACTGAAATGACGGAAACAAACACGTACAAAACTCTGTTTCTGTCCCGAAAAAAAAAAAAAAAAAAAAAAAAAAACACTGTATGCACTGTTTCTGTAATGCTGGGTTCTTTGGGAAGCTTAACGATTATTAGTTTTTTTTCCCTCACAACCACATCTTTAGAGACATTCTTCTCGAAACAATCCTGTGCAGCACTGCCGGCGACTTCCGTAACCGAATGAAGCACATTGATGGGCTGCTCTTGCAAAAGTAGGCTAGTGGTTTTTATTGATTTCAAGATATGTCAAAAATCATAAAAGCAAACATTTATGCATGTATCCTTACTGGGTATCTTATATTATATTATACATGACCTGGCAACGACCACTCATAAGAATGCAAACATGGGAGACAGAATTAGTTTAGTCAATGATTCAACGACTCACTCATAAAGGCACTTGATTGTTCCTGAAAGAATCAGTGTTTTTGAACAAATTGGTTCAGTAAATGATTTAATGACTCATTTAATAATAAAAATAATAATAATAATAATAATAATAATAATAATAATAATTCCTTACATTTATATAGCGCTTTTCTAAGCACTCAAAGCGCTTTACATTGTCAGGGGGTATCTCCTCATCCACCACCATTTATACAAACAATTTCTTGCTTAATTCCTGAAATAATCAGTGTTCTTGATCAAATCAGTTGAGTGAATAATTAAATAACTCATTCATACAGAGACTCACTTGTTTTATTCTTTAATGAAACAGTGTTTTTGAACGAGTTGATTTAGCAAATAATTCAATGATTCATTCATATAGAGTCATATTATGACAAACAAAAGAACAACAACAACAAAAAGTTAAGTGAATGATTCTATGACTCATTCATAGAGGCAGTTGCTTGTAAAATTTCTGAATGAATCAGTGTTTGTGAATGAATTCATTGTGTGAATAATTCAATGATAATCCAATGCTTGTCACCACCCACTGGTTTCTTGATGAAACATGCAGAAAGAGCCAGTTAAAATCCCCACCATTAACACAAAGACTGACAGTCTGACTGGAACAAACACAGACAAGCAGAGTAAAACAAATACAGTGTACTTCAAAAGTTCCAATGCTTCTGGACTGTTATATCATAGTAAAACTAAAACCAACTTCAACTAAAACTAACTTTTGAATTACGGCAATAATGTTATTAAGGTGGGGCTTAGTGAAGGGACAATTTGCAATGCATAGATCATTTATGCTTTACACTGTAACCGGGGATGATTGGTGACTCTACATTACAAGTTAACCATGAAAGTTATTAAATATTGAAAAATTACTGATGAGTTCTGACCCCCCAAATATGATTGTGTAACTTTTCCATTATAGCCCTTCTGTTATGTTATCTGTCTAGTTACCCTGGAGATGATGGAAATCTCCCTTTCTTTCACATTGAACCTATTCTTCTTTTAAATGACTTTTCAGACATTTTCAGAAGCAAAGAGGTTAGATTCAGCCTCTTTGATGAAGAGCAGCACCCCAAAAATTCATCACTTTAATGCTCCTCTCACTTATTACGTACAATTATGAACCATACATTATACTTATTTGCATGGAGCCCTTTCTTTCTGTTCATAAAATCAAATCTAGCTTGTTGAAGTCAACGAAAATAAGCCAATTAGTATCACAGTTCACAAAGGATGAGACATGATAGGTTCAATTTAAAAAGAGAATCATCTTACAAACATTAATTGCAGTTCCTTTATTAACAACGCCCAGGGCAGACAACTTAAAAGCGGTTTGCAGTCCATTTATATAATGATCAAATATAATGGGTTATTCATGAGGCCAAATGGGAAGGAACATTATCTGACCAGGATGTTATTTACTTGTTTTATTTTGGTAGCCTTGAAGGCTGGAGAAAATATGTGTATTTCTCTATACAGTATCGGTTATACAAAATGCACTGCATGTGGGTAGCTGTCATGAAATACTTCAGAAAGATATATTGTTTACAAATATGTCAACTGTAACCTAAAATCATGTTGTTGATATAAAATAAATAAATAAATCACTCAGTAAATAAAAATAAAAAAGTAAAGTGAAATAATATTTCATCTACTAAGTACATATATAGTATATTATAGTTCCATACTGTATTTCTCATGTATGTTCCAAAGGTTTTCATTGTTTTAAATTGTTGTCCATATGCTTTTTTCATTAATCTAGTCAGTCTTCTGCAGAATGTATTTCAATCACATTGTGCTATGATTAAATGGCTACACCACTGAGAATTTTCTCAACCTGTTATTTTCAACTGTTGGACATATGCTTCTGGTTTATTGCCTCCAGATGGCTTGAGATTGTACATCACCAGTGTCCTCATCCAACCATCGTCTGTTTCGCTTAGTGTGGGAAGAGGAAAGCAGTCATAGTCGTGTCTCAAATGGATAGCTTGTCCCTAAATACCTGAGTTCATGTATAATTGATTGGTGAAGAGCAGTTTAAATGGTACCAGCTTCAGAATGGATTCAACCTGTCAATTTTTATATCATAATCATTCACAAATGTATACATCTATCTGCAGGGCAAATTAAGAGAGGAGCTGTCCATGCATGAATAATGCCACATAGAATTTAATGGGAAAATCTACTGTTTACGAGAGATCTGAGGCCACATAAAAAGATAAAATATAACAGCAGCATATAAAGACTTTGTAAAGAAATAGTAACTTTAACTTTAAGGCAACATGTTTCCAAAACCACATAATTGGCTTTTAATATATTCAAAATACATTATTAAAATATTATATGGCAAATATTTACCTGTGCTTCCACACCAGCAATGATCCAGCCCTGGATGCCAGATCCTGTTAGAAAATATCCATTTTGTATGGTAACAGAACAACTAAACTCATTAACAGCAATTCTTGTCTGGTACCCAAAACTGTATTCTATTAGCCAAGAAACTGGCCAAGTAAAGCCAGAGAAGAGCAGAAGCAGGTGATGAAAAAATAGAGTTTATTGAATAATCTTAATTGAGTTTGTTTCAATGCTCAGTCTTCATCTGACCAGCACAAATCCAACAAGTGTTATTATAAAACCAACAATAGCATTGGAAAATTACTGCTTCACTACAACATCCTGTGACATTAAAAATATTGAATTAATTTTTTTTTTTTTATGTGAATGAAGATATAATATCTTTTATATAACATATTGTGAGTCTAAACAACAATAGAAAAATAATATTTAAAAAAATAATAATAATTTAACATAAATGACTATTCAATGAATAAATCAATGAAATGAGTATATAAATGGTTAAAATTATTATTTTAAGTGATTATATGGTTAAATGATAAATGATCTATCTATCTATCTATCTATCTATCTATCTATCTACAAAATAAATAATTACTTCATTAATTTAGAGTAGATGTGTCTATTTAATCTCTGATAATATACATTCTGAATAGATATACATATTTCTAGGTTATTTACTGTAAATACAAGTTTACATATTGCACTAAAATAAATACATAAATAAAGACTATCCACAAATTCCTTAGTACATTACTTATATAGGTCTGATAAAATGAAAATAAATGATAAAATAAATTAAATACAAATATCTATAGGTGGCATTTCAAAATGTGCAATTCCACTGTCTTATATTTTACTCTCAAGTTATACTTATGCATTGAGTTTGTTCCCATGATTCCCTTTTAGAAACTGGAATGAAATATAAAAGCTATTTCACAAATAGTGCACAACCATTTCATGGCCCAAGCTACCATTTACACAAGATATCCATTGTTGCTTTCCTGTCTATGTCTGTCTCATTCAACCATCCATATCTCTTTCTCAACTCAGTCTCGCACTCATTGATCTACGACTGCAGTCTCACCAGTCTATAGACACTGAACTCCTTCACTAACCATTGACCACAAGGATCCATAAGGCCTAATTGTTACTTTCCTATTGTGCTCTCGTATTAGACAGCTGCCTAGAAACTTCAGTACATCATGAATGTTCTTCAGTCCTCCTTATAGTCAGTCACATCGGAAATTGGATTGCACAAAGAGATAAAAATCACTCGCCACTTTCAGATGAGAGCATCAAACTCTCTGAGCTGAGCTCTGTTAGGGTTTCTGTGTATAAAGCAACTTACATGAGTTCAATGTTCTGCACAAACCTCATAATGACAAATGGAGGACAAAGGAAAGGTGGAAATAAAGCGATTGAACCATAAGGAGGTGATGAGGTTAGAAAGAAACGTGACAGCTGGGGAGAGATCGAACACAGAACTTTAAATTGGCTAAAAGGGAAAGGAAAGTTGGGACGGATTCTCTGCAAATCTTCTTTAAAAAAAAAAAAAAAAAAAGAGATAGTAGTGAGAGAGATAGTAGGACTGGCATAGATAAGGGCATCACAAGCTTCCTTTTGTTTCGTTTGTTCTTTTGCCGAGATCAAAACAGAGTTTATTCAGTGTGTATATATTTGTGGCGTAAAATATGAGAAAACACTGGCGAGGGATTTACAGGAGCCATTCTGTTGATGTGCTGATAAGAGTACTGTCTGAAGAACTGCTCAAGAATTCATACAAGCCAAACCACAAAAGATAAGAGCAGAAAACTGGAGGGAGAGAGAGAAAGTAAACAAGCAAAACAAAACAGGTAAAGGCATTTGATACTTGCAGAATCTCTGTCATCTAATGACAGCCACACACACAATGACCCAATACTACTTTATTTCATCTGAGGTAACTTAAGTAATTAGTTAACTGATAACACTATAGCAGGTTTGTGCATTGATTCAAATCTTATAATTAGTTATGCTGAATGTAAAATTAATAATAAAAATGACCGGATGGTAATCATGATATAGCTTAGTTTGATTATCAAATCAAATGCAACGATTTAATTACATATCTGTATAGTGTGATTTGCCACATGTTTCACAGAGAAGCATGGCACTGTGCTCATTTGCACGCAAGTAACTCTTTATCCTGTGTTTTCCTGCACTGAGTTTAATGTGCATTTTGTAAGGCAATGTGCACTAGGTTTTTGTGGACACTTCACCAGTATTCAGCCAAAATAAAATCTTGAGGATTTGATGTGTTAAAAGCTTGAGGGTTTGGACGTTTAAAAGTGAATAACTTACAACATGTAAATTATTAATATTATATATAAAAAAATAAAAAAAAAAAAAAATAAATAAAAAAAAACATGGTTTAAGTACACTTTAAAGTCCAGCTACAAAGTCTAAGTAAAACACGTATATATTTTGTATACTTGCATATCATGAATAGAATCAAAATTGTGATATGGATTATCAAATCACAAAGGATGTGATAGCCTATAATTAATTAAGTATATATTCTGTGTGTTTTCCAAGTAAAGTGCATCACTGTGTTCATTTATACATGAGTAGCTGCAGTGTCTCAAAGCAGCTCGGTTCAGAGCAAATGCTTCTCCTTCGATTCAGGAAAACAATGTGAACAAATCATCTTGTAATGAGATGTGCTTATAAGCTTTAAGGGCCCTTGTGCTTTTCTGCTAAAATGAATGCTTGATGGTTTTTAAAATTAAAATGGATCCAAAAGTGCTGCAAAATTACTGCAACCATAAATATTGGTACTGTTTCATACTTTTGCAGTTGTATGTTTTTATTTTGTAATTTATTATTATTATTATTATTATTTTCCCTTTATAGTCGTATGGCTATTGATATGCAATACCATTTTCGGTCAAATTGTGCATCTCTACAAACAAGCCCAGGAAACCTTGGACTCCTTTACAAACAAACAAACAAATACATAAATAAATAATCTTTTTATCAAAAAAAAAAGGTTGTGCTCAATCTGAGGTTTATACACTTTATGTTATACACTATTTTATGTTATACAGTATAAATACTGTATAGAAATGTATAAACCCCTCAGATCACCTTACTCACTGCTTAATAGCTACATCAACATGGCAACAGCTTAAATGCCCTTTCATTGTGGTTTTCAGCAATAAAGGGGAGAAAGATGAGTTGAAAATTAGAGCGGTAATTGCTGTGACTCATCAGTCATTACTATTGGTGCAAGAAAGAAGCATGGTTGCATCATTAAAAAAAAAAATTAAAAAAAACTTCCAAACAAGACACAAATTCAATTGCGATTAATTTTTCTCTCTGAACAGAATACTGATACAGATTAAAACAGGAACTTCATAATTTATCCTCAAACAACCATCAGATTGTTCAGCACTACACTGGATTTTTCTTGTTTTCCAGTTTGCATTGATACAAGTTTTTGAAGTGCTACGTGATGTCTTATTTTATTTTATTTATTTATTTTGTGTGTGTGTGTGTGTGTGTGTGTGTGTGTGTGTGTGTGTGTGTGTGTGTGTGAGAGACATGGTTGCATATATTTGCATCTGAATAGACATTTTCTTCAACAGAAGATGTAGTCTTTCACAAATAGGCAAAGAAGCAGAAACGGCTATGAAAGTCCCCTTTTTATCTGTTTGACATGTTTGCATTGAAAACTTACATTGTGTAGCCCTGTCTTCTCTTCAATATCTGCATTAAAATAAATAAATAAAAAAGGAACTTATTTGCAGCATTATTTGCATCAAATTCATTGATCTGTTTTTAACATCCACTGGATCAAAGAAAAATAAAATAAAAACATCAGCCACATCAGCCTATTAACGAATGTGTATTTATTATAATTATCCCCCAAAAGTTGCATGAAAATTATGAAATAATGCCACGCATTTCAAATTTTAATTCTAATGCATCATCCTAAATAACTGACTAAAACTTTTGTATTTTAATTCATGAGGGCAAGAAAGAAAAAAAGAAAAGAGATCTTTATTTTATTTTATTTTATTGTTTTATTTTTTTACTGTGAATACGCCATTTAATTTATTCCTAATTAAAGATGAAGTATGAAGTGTGTGATATGTTGCATACTTTATATATATATATACAGTATACAAAAAAATGAAATACATTTAATTTTTTAAAATTCTGTTTGTTGGTGCAGAATCACACACATCAGGTTTTTTATTTTTTTTAATTTTTAAAATTTAATATATTTAATTTTTTAATGATGCTGATGATGCTGAATCATAATGAAGCATTTGCAGTGAAACTATACATAGCTTTTTATACAGTATACTCATCTGGACCACAAACTGACCATTCACTGATCAAATAATTAATATTTATGTAATCACACTGTTGTCTTCTGTTTTATAGCTGAATTGAATTTGTTCATTATCCATGAATTTTGCAACGTTACTGAACTGAATTGAATCAACACTGAACTGACTCTAGCTGAATGATGACACTACTGTCTTCAACAGCTGAATGGAATGTGTTTAGTAATTAATGAACTTTACAGTTATTGAAAAGGTCCGAATCAACAGAACTGAAAGGAGCTGAATAATGACAATATTGTCTTTTTAGAGCTGTTTATTTAACATTTTGGATTTCCCTCAAGTTTGCATCAATTCTGTTACTTTCCTGTTAAATACTGCGAAGCTCCTTTGAAACATTTTATATTATATAGTAACAAAAAGCATACAGCAAAAAATAAATAAATAAATAAACATCTCATAATCCATAATATCACTTCCTCCAGTGAAAAACTTGTCTGGTCTGAATCAGGAGAGAAATATGCACAGATGAAGCACCATTTACAATCCAAAACAGCTCTAAATAAATATGTGGGTGAATTTTGATATGAGAGACAACAGGATATGGACTTTTTCACTGGTGGAAAGACATTATGGATTATGGACTCTGGATTTCAGAAACACAGTTAAAAAAATGATGGATTTGTTTCTTAGAAACACACTTGGACTCTCATTCTGACGGCACCCATTCACTGCAGATGATCCATCGGTGAGCAAGTGATGAATGCTACATTTCTCTAAATCTGATGAAGAAACAAACTCATCTACATCTAGGATGGCCTGAGGTTGAGGACATTTTATTTTCCAAGTATAGGTCCCTATTTGTAAATAACTGTTGTATGTTTCTAGGCAACTGTTTATTTATTGCTTTATAAATTAATTGAGCGGTCTTAAATTTAACGATATCATTAAACTTTAGAGTGTGCAATTTTAAATATAGTAAATTAGTATGCTCATGATATCCTACTTTATTTACTATCCTAATTGCTCTTTTTTGTATTGTGCTTAATGTTTGTAAGGTAAGTTATGGGAGTTACCAGAACAGGGCGTTTTCAACCATTTTACCTGATTGGCTGACGTCATAGTGACTGGCAGGTTTAGGGGTGGGGTAAGTTAAGGGGGATTGTTTTCATTGCATAATTTAGAAACACCCATCAGTTTGAAAACACCCAACAACTTTAGAAATGCCCACTTTTGCTCTGCAGAGACCTCAATAGTTTTTTTTTTTTTTTTTTCAGCAAATTTTTATTGATTGGTGAATTATTCCTTTAAAGGGTTCATATGATGCAATTTCAAATTTTCCTTTTTCTTTGGAGTGTCACAGGCTCTTGGTGAATAAAGAAGATCTGTGAAGTTGCAAAGACTAAAGTCTCAAATTCAAAGAGATATTCTTTGTAAAAGTTGAGACTCGTCCACGCCCCCCTGAGATGGCTCGTTCTAACACGCCCCCACATATCAATGTCAGTATGTGGGAAGATACGCTGCCCAGATGTTCACGCAAAGAAAGAAGGCATACCTTTTATTCTCATTGTAGTATTGTTGTTGCCGCCACTGCCATGTGGTATAGACGCTGTGTGTTTCACTGTGAAAGCAAAACTACTTTGTTTGGCCTTCCAAAAGAGGACAATATCCACTTCGTCATGCCATGTTTTGTTGAGAAAGCGAAACTACTTTGTTTTTGCCTTCCAAAAGAAAACACCACTAGAAATCATGTTTATATCATGTTTATAATGGGTTTTATGTCTCGTTGCTCCAGCCGGACAAGGCTTCACAATATGTTAAGAGGTGTAACATTTCCATCTCACACTTGAGGCATTCGGCCAATCACAATGTGCTGGATAGCTGGCCAATCACAGCACACCTCGGCTTTTCAGAATGATGAGCTTTGTGTAAAACGACGTGTTTCAGAAGGCGGGGCATAGAGGAGATACAATAATGTACAGCATGTGGAAAATAATGTGGTTAATTTACCCTTAAACCAAATAAACACATTTCATTACACCAAATACACAAAATAATGTTATTTTTAGGAGCATCATATGACCCCTTTAAACTTCATATATTACTATAACAACGTAACAGCCTGTACATTTGTAACATTGCTTAACAGCAATATTTAACTAAATTTCTAATACTGAAAGAGAGATGTTCTTTAAGAGCACATTTGATTCTTGTGTACCCTATACAGTCTGATACAGAAACAGTGCTGCTATGTTTTGTCACACAACACTAGAGTAATTAACAAAAAACACACTGGGAAAATGTGTTCTTGAATCTTAAATGCACTGCAAGCTGCTTTAGATGAAAGCATCTACCAAAATGCATGAATCTAAATATTATTTTTGACTTAAATAAAGCTAGTTAATTTTGATGTTACTGCCTGTTGTGGTTTGGATGTGATTCAGCACGTCTGAATTAGGAACAGGAGGAGATGAAGGTCATGTAAAAGGCAGGTGTTAACGTGAAGAAGATTGGTAAGATTAGTTGGGGTCCAGGGGTGTTATTTGGCAGCTACCTCATTAAGGAGTTTAAGTGTGTGGAGACTGTCAGAGTTTGTATGTGCCGCTGCTGGTGTGGATGCCGCAGTCTCCATGTCATCTGTAATGTCAGCCTGAAGCAGCAGGCCTTAGTCACCAAACAAGTCCCAGTGCCTGATCCCCATCTCTGAACATCACAGCAGTGGGACTCCGTGAAAAACAAGTTGTTAGCTTTATTTTCTCTCTGATTTATTCTCTTCTGGTCTTACAGTACACCACTACTGTGCAGCTACAACGCCTGCCGGCACGTCAACCCAATACAGATCTGTGAAGGTGTACTGTTTATAATCAGTATTCCAGTTTACATATATAGCCTTTGTTTATGTTTTCAAACATAAATACTTAACAATAAGTGATGTTATATATGTTATATGAGAAGCAGCAGTATTTCTAACATGCTCATGCTAACATGATTGGGTATAAAAAGAGCCTCTCAGAGTGGCAGTGTCTCTCAGAAGTCAAGATGGGCAGAGGATCATCAATTCCCCCAATGCTGCGGCGAAAAATAGTGGAGCAATATCAGAAAGGAGTTTCTCAGAGAAAAATTGCAAAGAGTTTGAAGTTATCATCATCTACAGTGCATAATATCATCCAAAGATTCAGAGAATCTGGAACAATCTCTGTGCATAAGTCTCAAGGCTGGAAAAACCATACTGGAAGCCTGTGATCTCTGGGCCCTTAGACGGCACTGCATCACATACAGGAATGCTACTGTAATGGAAATCACAACATGGGCTCAGGAATACTTCTAGAAAACATTGTTGGTGAACACATTTCACCGTGCCATTCGCCGATGCCGGCTAAAACTCTACAGGTCAAAAAAGAAGCCATATCTAAACATATGTAAACTCTGGGCCGAGGCTCATTTAAAATGGACTGTGGCAAAGTGGAAAACTGTTCTGTTTGGAAGTTATTTTTGGAAAACTAGGACGCCATGTCATCCGGACTAAAGAGGACAAGGACAACCCAAGTTGTTATCAGTGCTCAGTTCAGAAGCCTGCATCTCTGATGGTATGGGGTTGCATGAGTGCGTGTGGCATGGGCAGCTTACACATCTGGAAAGGCACCATCAATGCTGAAAGGTATATCCAAGTTCTAGAACAACATATGCTCCCATCCAGACTTGTCTCTTTCAGGGAAGGCCTTGCATTTTAAACATGACAATGCCAGACCACATACTGCATCAATTACAACATCATGGCTGCGTAGAAGAAGGATCCGGGTACTGAAATGGCCAGCCTGCAGTCCAGATCTTTCACCCAGAAAACATTTGGCGCATTATAAAGAGGAAGATACGACAAAGAACACCTAAGACAGTTGAGCAACTAGAAGCCTGTATTAGACAAGAATGGGACAACATTCCTATTCCTAGACTTGAGCAACTTGTCTCCTCAGTCCCCAGACGTTTGCAGACTGTTACAAAAAGAAGAGGGGATGCCACACAGTGGTAAACATGGCCTTGTCCCAACTTTTTTGAGATGTGTTGATGCCATGAAATTTAATATCAACTTATTTTTCCCTTAAAATTATACATTTTCTCAGTTTAAACAATTTGATATTTCATCTATGTTGTATTCTGAATAAAATATAGAAATTTTAAACTTCCACATCATTGCATTCTGTTTTTATTCACAATTTGTACAGTGTCCCAACTTTTTTGGAACCGGGTCTGTAAATTGTCAAAACAAAATTTTAAATGGAGTTGGTTTCATACTTTATATAAATGTCACTTGAAATTTATAAATAAAAATAAGAATACTGGGGCATCTTACTAGCCTGACTACGTCAGACTTCATACTTCCGCTCAATTTCAGTTCGTTTTTGTGCTCAGTTTGAGTTAGCTTCTGTACTCAGAGATTTTTCTCCGGCTCCGCACCAGCCATCCAATCAACAAACAGAGGGCGGGCTGAGAGCTGTGACATAGATGCTAAGGGCCGAATTTACGATTGTAGTTTAGGTTAAGGGTATGGGATCAGAATCCCGCCAAATGTATTGCAGTCACAGATCGAAAAATAATAAGCATAAATCAAAAATGTAAAAAACGTGTAAAATAAAAATGCACAAAACTGAAAAACAAATGCAATTTAAAAAAAAATAACAAACAGCGCGGTCGTGGATCAAAAAATAATAAGCGTGAATCAAAAATGTAAACACATTTAAAATTATATTGCACAAAACTGAAACATGAATTCAAAATTTCCAAATCGCAAACAAAATCAGGTTTCCTGCTCATATGTTACTTTTTTGTGTGCTTATGGTCTTTTCCCCTTTGCTCTTGTTTCCACGTTCTGCGCTTGCGTTTCTAAATGTTGCGGTTAGAGTTTCATGTAAATCAGGGCGGGCTTCACTGCCACCATTGGGCCACAAGTTCTAGATTGACAGCTGCTCCTCTAGCCAATCAGTCCAAGGGGGAGTTGACGTCACTCCGATGCGACTCGTGGCTGCTGTGGCAGGTGTGTGAAGTAGAGGGTGACACGGGAGTGGATTGTCAAATCTCTCCCGTCCCAGTGGGTGAAAATAAGATCCCATCCCGTCCCAATCACACAAAAAAACTGGGGGAAAATCCCTTCCTGTTTCAATCCCGGAAGAATGACTCACGTTCCCTCCCACTATGTTGTATTTCTTTTTGGCGGAATCGGTCACAAAAAAAAAATACAAATAAAATACAGTACAGAGCATGCCCACTTTAGTTAAATAAAAATTCAAAATGTAGTTTTTTTTGTTATTTTCTTGAACTGAAAGCCATCTTAATGCACATTGTGCATTGCACACACATTACATTTAATGTAAAACATCCATGCTAACACACACGTTTTCTATTTTATTTATTTTTTTTCATTTGAGCGTAGACATTTCACTGTCTATAGATTTATTTTTCATACACAGAGTTTAGAAGTTTCTCGCTCATATTCACATGACCGAGACGACAGAAACCGCATCGGTTGCTTGAAATTATTTTACAGAAGCACGTTTCGTTGTTATTCTGAGTGCACACAAATGAACGTATACAGATTCAAAAGATTTATTACTTTTATCTGTATGACCAAAGATTACGGAGTATTTTAAGAGCCAGTGAGAGCACCGGTGCCTCTATCTGTCCTGCTGTGAGTGCGCTGCTGTTCAGTTTGCGGACACACTTCAATAGCGCACATTTCTGTGGGTTAACATTAGATTGAGCGGCCATGTAAAGTTATGACTACATGCATCTTTTAGATGAAAAGCTATATTTGAGGTCTATGAATGATAGCTGGGCTTTTGGATGTCCTGCCCGATGTAGGCTACTGTATTACCACATAGACCAGCCATTAACGGTCTGTCCTTCACGTTCAGGTGATTGTGTTAACCAGCCACACCAAAGCAGACAGGAGGAGAACATAAAGACACAGGGGAAGTAGAATTGAGTTCAAAATTAAAATATAAGCCTACAGTTTATAGTTTATAGCCTATAGTTTATAGTTTAAAGGTAGGCTATATTTGTGTATAAAGTTGGGGATCAAAGTGTTATTTCGATTCCCGGTCCCGCCCACTCCCGCTGACATTTTTTCCTGTCCCGTCCCAGTCCCGTGATTAATAGTGTGAAGATCTAGTGTGAGAATGGATAACCAGTGTCAGAAGGCAAATCCCGGACGATCTCAGGTAATTAGCCATAAATATTTTGTTAATGGGTGACAGAAACATTCACTTTGTGTGTTATGATCTTTTCTGCAAGCTCTGTGTAGTCCGACTAGGCCGATATCTAGCTTGTTAACAGGTGTCTTGTTAGTTTGGTTTAGTGAGCAATACTTTATATTTTAGGCACTGTAGGGCTGCACGATAAATTGCACGTGATATTTGATGCGCGTCTTGTCAGTAAAGGCGGCGTCCTGACATTTCCTACCAGGGTTTACTGCGCATGCGCACATCAATATCGCGTCCTTTTTTTCGTGCTAAACAATGATTTTTAATGTATCTGCATTACTGTAAGGGTAGGTTTAGGGTTGGGGTAGGTGTTAACTTTAATAAAAACACAATCTAATTGGTAGAAAAAAAATATTTAATGTTGGTTTCCTGTAGCTGTATCCCTTCTACCTACAACAACACATAAAATACTGTATTTGCATTCCGGTTCTGTAATCAGCGGTAAATCTCCATCACCTGCGCGCTTTCACATGGAGCAGCATAACGGCTCTGTGTAGTAAATGCTGCTCCATGAAAGTGCGCAGTTGATAAAGATTTACCGCTGATTACAGAACCGGCTTTACTGACAAGCTGCGCATTAAATATCGCTTGCGATTTATAGTGCAGCCCTACTGCCTAAAATATAAAGTATTGCTCACTAAACCAAACTAACAAGACACGTGTTAGCGGGCTACATATCGGCCTACTCGGACTACATAGAGTTTGCAGAAAATATCATAACACACAAAGGGAATGTTTCTGTCACCCATTAACAAAATATTTATGGCTAATTACCTGAAATCGTCCAGAATTTTACTGCTGACGCTGGTTACCCAGCTTCACACACCTGCCACAGCAGCCACGAGTCGCATTGGAGTGACGTCAACTCCCCCTTGGACTGATTGGCTAGAGGAGCAGCTGTCAATCTAGAACTTGTGGCCCAATGGTGGCGCTGAAGCCCGCCCTGATTTACATGAAACTCTAGCCGCAACATTTAAAAACGCAAGCGCAGAACGTGGAAACAAGAGCAAAGGGGAAAAGACCATAAGCACACAAAAAAAAATAACATATGAGCAGGAAACCTGATTTTGTTTGCGATTTGGAAAATTTTGAATTCATGTTTCAGTTTTGTGCAATATAATTTTAAATGAGTTTACATTTTTGATTCACGCTTATTATTTTTCGATCCATGACCGCGCCGCGTTGTTTGTTATTAAAAAAAAAAATGCATTTGTTTTTCAGTTTTGTGCGTTATTATTTTACATGTGTTTTTAAATGTTTTATTTATGCTTATTATTTTTCAATCTATGACTGCAATACATTTTGCGGGATTCTGATCTGTTACTTAAGTAAACAGACAGGTTTTTATGCATAGTTAATAGATTACATTATTGGGCTACTTTGAACATAATCTATGAATGTGAGAATCGAGATATTTCATGATATAGTTCATGCGTCTTGGAATGTTTCTAATAAAAATAAGCATAAATAAATAATGCTTAATAATAATTTGCCAATATGCTGTTGTGGCTGCTGTGTGTCACATGACGACCCACCCCACACCCCCACTCGTGCCCCCTCAAAAAATAATGAGTGCATGACTCCCCTGCTTATACATTAAATAAAATATTAGTTTTACATTAAATAAGCTGTCACAGAGTATGAAATAAATACCATCCAAACCCGCTTTAGCTCTGTTCCAGGAGGAATGCCTTTGCCTAGACACAATTAATATTGATATTTCCACAATATTTATGCTTGCAGAAATATACATTTGTTTACATTTTGTAGAACAGACAGAACAAGATCTGTCAATGTGCATTTGGTTCGTTATGTTCAGATATTCGGTAACTGCAGTCATGTGAGGAGTTTTCACTCTTCTCTGTGTCAGAGGTTATTTAAACATATATAATACATAATTTTTAAAATATAATTTATTTCACAGCGATGCAACTGTTACTCCAGTTTTCAGAGTTATGATCCTTCAAAAATAATTCTAATATATTGATTTATTACCAGTGCTGGAAACAGTTTTGCTGCTTAATATTTTTTGGAACCTGTGACATTTTGTTTAGGATTCTTTGATGAATGGAAAGCTAAAAGGAACATCATTGATAGTAGATCAACATATTGGAATGATTTCTGAAGGATTATGTCACACTGAAGACTGGAGTAAAGGCTGATGATATATATATATATATATATATATATATATATATATATATATATATATATATATATATATATATATATATATATATATATATATATATATATATATATATATATATTACATGCATTTTGTCTATATATCCAAAAAAAATAGACTATAGATATTCAGTATATGACCCAAAGTAACTAGTAACTAACTACTTGAGTAGTTTTTTTTTTTTTTTTTTTTTTTTTTTATCCTTTTTTTTTTTTTATTTTAGTAAATTTTCTGTTTAGTAATTTTAATTTTACTTTTGTTTGATTTTTTTTTTATTTATTTTACTTTTAGTTGAGTAGTTAAAGATTTAGTACACCCAAAAATCCAAATTAGACCATACTGTAAATGACTCACCCTCAAGTCATCCTGCTAAAAAAGTATCTCTATGAAGAATTTCAGTCAGGTTTTAGGCACAGCATAGCACTGAAACTGCACTTGTTAAAATTATATTATATTATGCTTCTTGTGTCAGACCAAGGCTGCATCTCATTGCTAGTTTTACTTGATTGTAGTGCTGCGTTCAACACTATAGCTCATGATATACAGTACTTATAGATCGATTACAAAACTATACAGGTATTCAAGGGCAGGCTTTAAGCTTGGATTACAATTTGCAACTAGACAGATTTGCTGTTACTTCCTCTACAGTCAACAATCTTGCTGCTATTGTGAGATTATGCAAATAAAAGTAGAAACTTAATTTTCTGTAAAGTTGCTTTGCAACGATTTGTATAGTGAAAAGTGCTATACAAATAAACTTGAATTTAATTTAATTGAATACTAGGTGTATATGACTTTCTTCTTTCAGACAAATCCAGTCTGAGTTATATTAAAATTTGTCTTTGAACTTTCAAGCTGTTTAATGGCACTCAGCGGGTGTTGCAGTGCTTCAGTCCAAAAGAAGTGAAATACAAACCGTCCATCCATAAAAAAAGTGTCTCAAATGGCTCTGGGGGGTGAACAAAGGACTTCTGTAGCAAATCGATGCATTTTAGTAAAAAAAAAAATATCCATATTAAAAATGTAATAATCAATTTAATGTAGCTTGCGCCAACAGTTGTACAAGTAAGAAGCTCCGGGGGGATGACGTATGAGGTCGGCGTTGCGCATGCGCTGGTGAGTCTCGTGAAAACCAACATTTGTTAACAGCAGCAAAGGAAGCAAAGTTTCCTTTCTTTCCTTTCTCCTCTTGGCTTATATCAAAATCCTCTGACATTCTTCTTTACAAATCCTTGTCTTGTACTTAATGATTGTACTCACTGTTTAGTGACCATTGTTTTGTTTTGATCTCTCCCTTGCGCTTCCGCGTTCGTTACTTTTGAGCATCATCTTCCCGGAGCTGCTACCGTTTACAACAGTGAGTGCAAGCTAGATTAAATTGATTGTTATGTCTTAAATATGGTTATTTTTCTTACAAAAATACATCGATTCGCTACAGGAGGACTTTGATAACCCCTGGAGCTGTGTGAAACACTTTTTTTAATAAAGGATGGGCACTTTTTATTTAACTTATTTGGACTGAAGCACTGCAACACCCGCTGAGTGCCATTTAACAGATTGAAAGATCAAAGACAATTTTTAATATAACTCCGACTGGATTCATCGGAAAGAAGAAAGTCATATACACCTAGGATGCGTTGAGGGTGAGTAATTTATGGACTAATTTTCATTTTTGGGTGAACTAACCCTTTAAAGCCACCACTAAATGGGACAAAAATAAAACACAATTGCCATAGCATATACAGTGTCCATATATTGTCCTTATCATATATTCCCTCTAGCCTTTTAATGCTTCAAATAAAAAAACTTTATGCTTGCCATTAACATGCTTTTATGTGGACGTTAAGAGATAATTGCAACCTTCGAAATTCCATTCAAAACATTAGCGTTGATCGAGAGGGTAGAGCAAACTGGCCAGAGCAAAGCCAACAGTGTTGACTTCCCCATTTATCAAAGGCTCTCATTAAGAGACACAATATCGATCTGCCAGCGCTAACGCCACTGGGAATCTGCATCGACAACATCTCTGTTCAGCAAAGCAGTCACGCCCTCCCACCTCGCCTCACCAACCAGCACCCTGCTCTAATTAGACGGTGTGAAAGACGTCCGCCATGCTACATCTAACAAGAGCAAGTGAAGCGATCCAATGAACTCTGAAAGGAAGAGTCCAAGGCTATTAGCCCCATGTGCTTGTGTCCTTGCATAAAGGTCACATGTCATGTACCAGAGTTCAGAGGGACTGAAGGTCATTTGTCTGTTATGTGTGCCAGAAAAAACTGGTAATGATCTGGCTTCCAGATTTTGGCACTATGATGCATGACTGGTATAAAGTAATAGTGACATTTTTTTAAATGTATTTTATTGTGCCAAAATCAATCATTTTCAATTTGCTTTCTAAACCAGATGTAAATCAGATCCAAATTGCTGAAAATTGCAATTTGTTCTACAACATGCATATTAAGTTATTACAAAGCAAGAGATTTGTTGACTTTTTAGGTCAGACCTATTCTGCACTTTCGACAACTCTTCTGTTAAGACATGATTATATGAATGTCACAAACTTTGCAATCTGCAAAGTTATTTGTGTTTTTAATACACAAAATGGAGTAGTATAATTGATCTTAAGATGTTCTTTATCAGGATTTCAATTTCCTTGGTAAAACTCACAAAAAACACTGCAATAGACTCAAATAGCGAATCATTATCCATTTAATTGTTTTACACTCTTTGAGCCTGTTTTACTAAACAGGTCTGCGTTTCTCAAAAGCATCGTGAGATAAGTCGATCGTAGATTGGCCCTCGTAGATTTCCTCAATAACCAGCCCACTGAGTGTAGTTACCTGTGTTAATCACTGGGAGGAGCTGGATCTCTATCTAATTAAATCCCCATGTAGCTCCCTTAGTGTTTGGCCATCCTTGGCTTTCTTTGCATGGTCCCCTCATTAACTGGGCAGATAATTCTATTTCTAATTGGAGTCCATTTTGTTGTGCACATTGCCTTGTTTCTTGTGCGGAGTACTTTTTTGTGATGAAGAAGGATGGCTCTCTGCGCCCTGGTATAGATTATCGGGGGCTGAATGACATAAATGTTAAGAACAGGTACCCCCTGCCTCTTGTGTCTTCAGCTTTTGAACTCTTGCAGGGGCGAGATTCTTTACAAAATTGGATCTATGCAATACTTACCATTTTTTTCAGATTAGGTAGGGGGATGAGTGGATGACGGCCTTTAACATTCTCATGGGGCACTTTGAATATTTGGTTCTTCTGTTCAGGTTGTCCAACGTCCCGACCATCTTCCAAACTCTTGTCAATGATGTGCTGAGAGATATGATCAATAAATTTGTTTTTGTGCACCTGTAAGATATTTTAATATTCTCTCTTTCCTTCCAGGTGCACATCTGGCACGTCAGGCAGGTGCTCCAGCCGCTACTTAAGAATCACTCATTTGTTAAGTCAGAGGAGTGTACCTTTCTTGCCCAGTCGGTATCATTTTTGCGGTCCATAATTTTGGTGGAGGAGATTCGCATGGAACCTGATATGGTGAGAGCCATCTCTAACTGGCTGATGCCTGACTCAAAGAAGAGTTTACAACAGTTCCTGGGTTGTGCCAATTTCTATCAGTGATTCATCAGTAACTTTAGTCAGGTAGCGGCCACTTTAACAGCTTTGATTTCCACCAAGGTTAAATTCACCTGGCCTGTAGCGGCTCAGAGTGCTTTTGACAAACTTAAACAGATCTACTTCTGCCCCAATTCTCATTACACCTGACCCCGATCAGCAGTTTTATGGTGGAGGTCGATGCGTCGGAGGTGGGTGTTGGGGTGGTTCTTTCTCATATATCCCCTCAAGATGATAAGCTACATCCTTGTGCTTATTTTTCTCACTGTTTGTCTCCTGCAGAACAAAACTACAACATTGGCAATCTAGAGTTGCTGGCAGTACAATTGATACTGGGGGAGTGATGTCACTGGTTGGAGGGAACGGCTATTTCTTTTATGGTGTGGACTGACTATAGGAATTTGGAGTACATTCGGTCGGCTAAACGATTGACTGCCAGACTGACTTGTTGTGCATTATATTTTGGGTGCTTTGATTTTGATTTTACAGGCCAGGCTCCAAAAATGGTAAACCTGATGTGTTGTCATGGTGCTTCACTCCCTCAGTTGACATGCCAGAAGGACAGGGAGGCTCTGATCCGGTCCAAGTCACCTGGACCGTCACCTGAGGATGGCTTTAAGAAATGTTTGTGGACAACTGGTCTGGCTTTCCACCAAGGACCTTCTAGTCCCGGCTCATAAGTTGGCACCTAGATTCATCGGGCCATATTTCAAAGTTAAAGTCATCAGTCCTGTGGCAGTCCTACATCGGTTACCCTATACTTTCCATCGTGTGCATCCTGTTTTTCATGTTTTTAAAATTAAATCTGTCTTGCGTTCTCCCCATCTCCCTTCTGTGTCTTCTTCTGTCCCTTATCCTCCCCTGATGACTGAGGGCGCCCCTGCCTTCGTCGTCAGGGAAATTATTGATCCCAGGTGCCGTGGACAGGGATTACAATATCTTGTTGACTGGGAGGGTTACGGTCCGGAGGAGAGATTTTTGGTCCTGGCTCAGGATGTTCTAGACCACTTGCTTATCAAGGCTTTTCATCGCCAATGATCCTCTCAGCCCTTGAGTGCGCCGGGAGGCGCTCCTGGGGGAGGGGTACTGTCAGGACTCAGGTCTTATCTCCTTGTTCTTTGTTTTGGTGTTTTCTAATCGCCCGTTGCTGCACACCTGTTTTCTTTTATTGCTTGATTTATCTCCTATATCTATTTTGTTTCTTTTTTGTGTGTGTGTTTTGTTTATTATCCACTCTCTAATCTGTTTCTTTATGTTTGTTATTTAGTCAATTTATGTTTTATTTAATCTATTTTCTTTCTTCTAATTTGTTTTGCGGTTACTTGTTTTTCGTCAGAACTCACTAATCCTGGATTGTTACGTGCTGCTGACCTAATGGACTGTTACTGACTTTGCAGTTTGGATTTTCCCGGGGGTTCTGTTCACCTTTTTGGAATGCCCAACTGTTACAACCTTCTGCCGGTTTTAACTGTAACCTTTGGATTGCCTGGATTGATCTGTCTGCACCTTGCCTGACCTTTTTGCCTTCCTGACTCTGTCTTTTGTCTTATGGATTAGATTTGGTTACTAGTGGACTACTCCGGACTTTGACCACACTCCTGTCTCCTCCTGGTCCAGAACTGTTCTGGAACCATTTAGCTCATAGCCTACTGTGTTTATTATTGTGCTTCAATAAATTGGAGTTAAAACATTCTTCTGCTTTTTGGTCCTTCCATCCATAGATCATTACAGTAGAGGCAGTAGATCTACAATCTACTTAGGCTCACAATGCTTTTTTTGCAGATTAATTAATAGAACAAATACCAGTAAACTGAATATTGCAAACCTTAAATCACAGTGGATGATTAATTTAAATACTCTACTCCCATAAATTTTGCGTCTGAAAGGGACACTCCTAGTTATGCATATGCAATAAGGTCAGCCGTAGACATCTCTTCGACTGACATACGCTTTAAAAATTATTTATATTATAAATTTTATAATTATTATTTTTAGTATTAGTAGTAGTATTATTATTGATATTTTGTAATTACTATCATTAAAGAAAAAATATATGTTTTGTTTTGTTAATATTAATAGGCTAAAAATACCGATAGCTAGGTTGGACCACACTGGTCGATACCGATTAATTAACCGATAGTTTTTAAAATGGATAAAAAAAAAAAAAAAAAAAAAAAAAAAACTAAAATAGTGCTTTATTTACAAAAAGTAGTAGTAGTAGTAATAATAATAATAATGATAACAGTAATAGTAATAGTAAATGTTGAAATTACCACACTCTAATAGGGCCCTATGAAATCTATTTTTTTTTTCTTAATTCCATTTTATTTATTTCCAAATTCTGTTCCTCTAATTTCTACTTCAAAAAAAAAAAATGTTTAATTCACTGTGTCATTGTCAAAGAATCACCAGGCTCCACCCTCACCCAGTATCATCGTGCTCAATCTCCCAAGTACTAATTATCACCAGCTGTCACCAATCACTCAGCACCATATATAAAGACTTGCCACATACACACACACTGTCAAGTTATGTAGGGATTCTTAGCCTCAATGTCTGCCCAAACTTGAAAAAGCCTGCAATCAACAGTAAAGGGTGCATAGAATAACACACACACACAAACAGGTGCACTATACTTTTAGCGACTCCCCGTAGGTGTTTTTTTTTTTATACTGTACACACTGTATTATTTATTGCCCTACACCAACCCACAGTTTAGAGCACTAACCTGGTAGGGACTCCCCATAGGCGTAATGGTTTTATACTGTACAAACTGTATTTTCTATCACCATACACGGATGGTGCATTAGTTAAAATATATATATATATATATATATATATATATATATATATATATATATATATATGTATTGTATGATATATAAGCTTCTGTACCCATGGGGACCTCAATTTTAAGTCCCTATGAGTTGGTGTGTATTCAGGTTTAAGTCCCCACCAGTGTAGAAAGCCTGTACACACACACACACTTTGACTGGTCTCGTCTACGGCTAAGACTGCATCCACTGGGATTCATATGTGTGAACATATCACACGTATGATTCATGGAATTCTTGCAACTTTTTATGTCACTCTAGATAAACTTTCGTCACAATTCTGGACTCATTGGAGTCTCTTCAAAGATTTTACATACCCAAAGTTGTCAAGACAGTTGCAAAAGGTAATTAGTTGAAGTACTGTGACATGTCAGAACTCATAAGTATTACAGTGACTCTGTACACAAGCAAAACATGAGGGCACATATCATAAACATTTTAAAACTCTGCTCTCTTCTGTCACATCCATGTCTTTATTTTTCATATTGCCTGCACATAAGTTCTCTGGCTTCTGCAGCAGATCATGCTATAAATAAATCCATAACCGCTTACTTTATGTCCTCCGTGTTTACTTCCATATGACAGCATGCTGTGCAAGTGTTGCCAAGTCCAAAGTTTCCCAGCGGAATAGGTATACTTTGGGTATACTCATTGTTGCCGCGGGTTGTTTTTCAACTCTGTAGGTTAAAGCAACCCCACTAACGCAATATATACCCTCCGGAGCATGATTGGGCTAGTTTTGGATTAGTTTTGAGAAGCAATTGGGCAGATTTTGTTATGAAAACCTGGCAACCCTGTTTGTGGCATTCTTTTGCGCATGCGGGTCAGTTCAGAACCATGATCTGTTCAAACTGGAAATCTGATATTGGCCACATTTAAAAAAAAAAAAGTTAGGCAAAGGCAAAGTTAATCAGTCACCACCCTAACTTGACTATATATCATAAATCCACCAGAAAGCTTGGAAATTATCTTTAAAGTTTTTCAGTGCTTTGGTCGATATAGCACTCCAATTTTCACACCTTTTCTGAATAACTTTGGCCCGTAAATGAACCATTATGGCACAGACCCTGGCATTATGAATTTGCTGACAGTCCTTAAAGGCATAATATGTAAGATTTTCATAAAAAAATATCCAAAAAACACTTGCACATTGCTATATATTTCATGCAGTTGTGCACTTATGTTATCCCAAAAGTTTCCAAGGATTTGTAAATCCAGAGAAATTCCTATTTTAAATAATGGTTTGTCCCGTTTCATTTAATTATCAATTATGTAATATCCACACCATCGGTTTCCACTTTTAGAAACTATGGCAACATACGTGGACAAAAATGCTGCTGCATTACAGCAGTCGCAGAAAAAAATAAAATGAAATGAAAAGTGTTGATTGCAGCATTAATTTTAGATCTGCTCAATGTTGCAACATGAATCTTTTTCCACGTTTTTACAGTGTTGCGCGTTATAACCAATCACACACGAGTCTGTTGAGTTTATGAACGCAGCGGCCAATCAGAGGCATTTTAGAAGAGTCATCACTGAAACACCAGAGTTTTGTTCAGTGCGCGCTCACTGTCTGTATTCTCTCATCATAGACAAAAAAAAGTGTGTGCATGTATGATGTAAGTAGGAGATTTATTCATCAAACAGTGTATAGACAGCTTTACTGATTATAAGGGGTGTTTTTTGAGAGTGCTTAAACTCAAGCTAGACTGAAGTCAGGCGTACCATTCTTTGATAATGTAACGTTAAATGTTCTTTGCTTATATATATATATATATATATATATATATATATATATATATATATATATATATATATATATATATATAAATAATTACATCCGTGTACATGATTCAGACATCTCTGGATGGTGAAAACGACATCTCCCATCATTCCACTCTCCTTCATAGCGTCGTCAAGCTTTGCCTTTGTCATTATTTTTTATTTTTTTTAGAAACGCAACCTCTAGTAGCGAAAACGTACATATTGTGCCTTAAAAAATCTTTTAAAAGTGAGAAAAACACAACAGATATTTTCTTTATTAATTTGTGGTGGGTGGGGTTACATCAGTAACAAAATCATGATCACTTAACACCAGAATGCTTCATGAGGATTAAGTATACCTTTATAATATGTGAAATATATAATAAATTATAGGTGTGTCTGCTATAAGTGTCTGAGAAATACCAGCTGTAACAAAGTCAATGTTTGGGAGGAAGTAAGAGGACGGGGTCGGATGGACCGCTTCTGGTGATCTTTATTCACGTTCAATAAACAAACAAAAACATTGTGCTACCAGTGCTCAATATAGCACAATTTGTATACAACAGTTTCACAGGGCTCTCCAGAGCAGGCACAGACTTCACCAGACACAGTCAGTCTCCCTCTCCACCAGCTCACTCCCAGGCTTTTTATGTGGTCTCTCCACGCCAATTACTGGAACAAGACACAGGTATTTATCATTTGCATTTGACCCACTTACTCACCGATCGTCTCCCAACTTTCTCTCCCGCTGCAGACCTCGCTGAACCACGCCCCCCTCACCACACGAGTTCTGCAATAAAAAAGCAAATATCTATTTAATTACGATATCTTGTATCGCTTGTCTCAAAACCGCAGCCGTAGCAGCTGAGGTCACTGAGGTCCAGGTCTTGGTACACTTTTCATATTCAAAAATCTATTTTTGAAACACTCTGGATGAAAATTAAGCAGTTTCAAACTCATCCTTTGAGTGTGTGCATGTATAATTTAGTTTAGACAGTTTGCTAGGCACAGCACATAAAACTGTTAAGGGAAGAGATGTCATAAAAATTGTACTAGTCTTTGAGAGTTTGTCTCAAATGAACACTATATGATATTATCATTTGCTAACCATTCAAATATATTAATATATATATATATATATATATATATATATATATATATATATATATATATATATATATATATATATTTTTATTTTTTTTTTTTTTTTTTTTTTTTGACCCTATTGTTTTGAGTTTTTCATGTCTGCAGCACAAAAACACACCCTCCATATCTGATCCCATGATTGTGTGTCAATCGTTTGCTCGTATTTTGTTCCTTAACAACAACCTTTTCCAGGTTAAAATTTTGCAATCACCCTTATCAAACAGGAATATTGTTTTGACAGCACTTACTTTTCTGAGCCAAACAAGCAAGCGGTCAGTAACATGCTGGTGTGACAACATGCCGACTCCGACAACACATGACCTTGAGGTTATTTTTCCATCGAGTCAGTCTCTCTCCAGCTGCACATCTGGGGAATTTCAGGAGGGAAAACAAGATGGCTTTAGATTTCTAGAATCTTTAAAAGGTCACACATCCAAACAAATGCCAGCAGTGCCAAGCCCTTCCCCCTAGAAATGGCGATCTGGCAAGCAAAGAGTCTGACTCCAAGCAGAGAGACATTTTTTTTTTTTTTTTATGACAGAAAAGGTTTTAATGTAAGTTTGGCCTTTAATTAAATGCTTCAGATTGATTATTTGCTGAAAGCCGGAAGGAAGACAGGACAGGAAGAAAGCAGAGCAGCATTTCTTGTAACTGGACGAGGATTACAATAACAAAGAAACCTTTTTTTAAATGGCTCTTCCACAATTTCAGGTCTGTCATCTTTCTGTTTGATTTAAAATGTAAATTATCTGGAAGTGCAGAAGCAACACATTTTGAGGCCATTAAGAAAAGTGATGCTTTCTAGAATTAAATGCTTGTCTTGCTGCTGTACTACACACTACATTTACTAAACCCTTGTGAAAAAGAAGTACACTTTGGCATATTTTTAAAAACAGTAATTATAATGGGAATAATACAGGCCTCTTTTAAAATAATTATTTTTATTGTCTTTGAAAGTATACTGCTGAATAACAGGGCCTGAGTCCAAACAGTCTTTTTGTACAATTCTACTTAGTAAATCATGTCCGATATGTTCACATAGTGCACATTCAATCAGTTAGACTCCATAAGCAGATCAGTACTCATTATTAATGTATTTACTATTATCCTATATGTAACAGACACACAGGACTGAATGTCTATACCACATGTAAAAAAGGACCATATTTAGATTGATATTGTTCCTATTGCAAAAAGGTATCTTTTTGTTTGCACTGGCACATTTGAAGCATTCAACCCTTGACTACAGGTTGACAGAAAATACTTTATAAATTCTCTGGGCGTGACATTTAATACTGAGGTTAGCACAATGTAAAGGTGGCACCAGCAGCTTCAAAGAAACGTTGACTTCAGCCAAGCGTCACAACCTGCAAACCAGTCCATTGCCTTCAGGGTTTCATTTCCTACACTGTGCAAGCAAGGCCTTCTGGATTTTAACCCACTCAGCTGTTTGTGTGTGTGTGTGTGTTTGTGTTTTTGTGTGTTTTTGTGTGTGTGTGTGTGTGTGTGTGTGTGTGTGTGTTGATTTAATTCTGATGTATTGTTCCAGTGTTTTTTTTAGTTCTTTTTTTAATGTGTTTTCACATCACGTCTGAGATGTGTACTTGGTTTCCTGGAGAATTTCACATATAACATACTGATAGTTGATCACGTTGTTTTCTAACCAACAAACACACACACACACACACACACACACACACACACACACACACACACACACACACACACACACACACACACAAAAAAACTCTACCAACATTTTTGTTGGTATTTCAAAAGCACACTTATACATACACTGCAGATTCTGGCTGAAATGAACAAAAAAGGCATTGAAACACCAACAAATTTAATGCCTTTTCACACAAATTATGATTATTATTATTATGTTTAAAGCTGTCCTTATATCAATCTGAGATGTTTGTGTTGGTGTAGTGGACGGAGTATCTCTGAACTGCATTTCTTTTGTTCAAACTTGTTCACGCCGCCTTCAGCAGTGACCTGCACAAGCCACAAAGATGTATGCGAGCATGTGAGATAGAACAGAATTTCCACTTCCCAGTTCTTTTTATGGCCCGTGTTTTGCAGAAGGTAAATGAGGCCTGCAATGCAAAATTTCTGAAGTCATAATTCTAGCTCTGGTTGAAGCCTGGAATTAATTCAGGCAAAAAATCCTGTTGCTTTTCTCCAACTTCATGTTAGTAATGGGCTATTTTGTCAACATAATGCAGCAGCAAATGGAGTGCGGTAATGACTGCATTTGCTGATTGAAATGGAAAATGAAAGGTGGATATAGGGCTTCTTTGCCCAGACCCATTTGAGGTAAGGCCTCCCAGCAAATGGTCTGTGCACTCATTTTTCCCAACACGGATCAAAAGGACCGGACGGAGAGGCCGAATAACCATCTCCACTGCATTGGGCTTTGTTGCATTGTTTTTCATGCCTCTATCATCATGTTTCAGTGTTGAACTCGTCAGGGTTTTATCAGCAGGGTTAACTGCTGTCTAACTGCTCTTATGAAGTAAATAACAGGACAAAATAAGAACCAGAGAAAAGACTGAAGTCATCCATTATTATTATTATTATTATTATTATTATTATTATTATTATTATTATTATTATTATTATTAAGTAACATGTAGAACAAACATGCATTTGTATCTTTTTCCCCCACACAGTGCCTAATACATCATGACACACAAGCAGAAAAAATAAAATAAAATCAGCTGTTAGCTGTTAGTTTTGCAAAAAAGCCTAGTATTAGGCTTCTTTCAAAATAAGTATAAAGTGCATTATTTAATTTACCAGCAAAAGAGTGGGAAATATGTGGAAATACTTAATTTCATGCCAAAGAAGTTTGTTTTTGTTTGTTTATTTATTTATTTACAAAATCTGCCATTTTCTGTGGCTGTCTTGATGTAATAAAACACATACAGATGAAACGGAAAACATCAGGCTCACATCTGTGTTTACTTCTGTCACTGGCCATAATTCTGAGTTTGAAATCAGGATTAGGACATAAAATAAGAAGCCATGAAATAATGTCTTCTGAAACATTCATACATGTGAAAATGGGATGAAAATGAAACAAATTGTTGTAATCTGGCTCAGAGAAAGACATGAGCCATGTGTTATGCGATATTGATATTATGTTATATTATGTGACGTGATATTGATATTATGTGTTTAATATATGTGATATTTTTTCACCTCACAAAAGGCTGTGACCAGCAAAAAATGCACATTATATTTTGTGGTAACACTTTAGATTAGGAAACATATTCAAAAGTTATTGAATATGTTCCCTAAGAATTAAAAAAGAAAATTTAATATGATCTCCTCTGTGATCTGATCTAAACAGCATCAAGAGAAAAAAGCATGACATAAAAGCTGACATTTCTCACAGGGCAGAGAAATAAGTGTGTCTGGCTCTGTTGGCCTGCAGTCAAACAGGTGTTGATTGATGGTAGGGCTGAGACATAATGCCTCACAAAGCTTGTCAAGACTTTAAGCTGAAAATTGCCTTTTCCAAACAACTCTGGAGCTGAGAGGTTGTTTGGGGGGTTGAACGTGTGCATTGCTGTGCATGTGTGATATATATAAAACTGTATTTAATGGAAATTAATTGCTGTGATGCGCTGCTGGGATATGATAATTTTGGACACAAGGAAATTATCAGCGTGTGTCTGTTTGCTTAAATTGATGAATTCAGTCAATGAACCAATCCATATTATCCACCCCATATATATATATATATATATATATATATATATATATATATATATATAAAGCTGTGTAATACAGAATAACTAACACTTTGAGTTTAAATCATGCCTGTTGTCACTCATAATCATATTCTCACTTGTCTTATCCTTCAGTGTTGCAGCTTCATCAAATTATCAATAACAACATCACCAAATTTGCATTTACTTTCTTGCTAAAATCTTCCTTTAATTAATCTCATGTAATTATAGGACAGAATGTACCCTGAAGTTTAGCAGTTGTGCAGATGCAAGTGAAAATTATTGTCTCCAGATGTGAAAAATTACACACTGCTGTAATCTGATACCTTGTATTTCATGTTTTCTATACAGTGAGGGTCAGAAATCTGGAATATTTGGAACCAGAAACATTTATTATTATTATTATCATCATTATTATTATTATTATTAATAATAATAATAATAATAATAATAATAATGGAAGTTGTTGAAGCATCCACTTCAGAAGCTTCATATTTTTGTGGATAAATGTTTTGTGTTTTTTTTTCTTTGATTAATAGAAAGTTCAAAAGAAAAGCGTTAATTTGAAATAGAAATATTTTGTAACATTATACATAAATTTACTGTGATGTGTCCTTGCAAAATAAGTAATGTAATGTAGCACAACTGTTTTCAACATTGGTAAACATCAGAGATGTTTCTTGAGCAGCAAATCAGCATATTGGAATGATTTCTGCAGGGTCATGTGACACTGAAGACCAGAGTAATGATGCTGAAAATTCCGTTTTATATCACAGGAATAAGTTACATTTTAAGGTTTACATAGAAAACAGTTGCTTTAAATCATATTAATATTTCACAATATTACTATTTTTGCTGTATTTTTTATCCATTAAAACCCTTGATGAGCTGAATATATTTCTTTAAAAAACATAAAATATTTATCCAAACTTTAGACCGCCAGTGTAAGTTCTAGCAGCGTTCAGTTTTTTTTTTTTTTTTTTTTTTTTTTTTGTTAAGCAGCTGAGGAGAAAAAGACATCACACACAGAGTTTTCTCTGAGTCCTCATGGCGAATGCCTTTGCTGCTGTAGCATCATTATGGAAATTACAAATGGCCCCTCCAATTGGGTTTGCACATTTGCAGAGTGCTTTATTTGATTTCAGCTTTATTAGTCCTACAGCTAAATTCATTCTGCCAACAGTAGCAAGACAAATGCTTATTAGGGGGTGGAGGTATAGTATCTGTGTGTAAACACATGATTTAGCAATGAAATGAACCAGACTGTGCTGAGGAATTTGTCACCATTTTATTGTATGGTATTTTATGCCTATATATTTATATAAAACATAATAAAATACTTGGTTTTGAATCAGCATTATGTGTGGCCCTTTGCTGGATTAGACTCAGCCAAAGATTAATCAATATTTAATGTTATATCACACCTATACCATTTTTGGGGGGATTATAACACAGTAGAATACGATTTTTCAAATTTGTAAATAAAACAAATATTACTGGTGTGTTTTCAGTATTTTGTGTTAATTGTCACTTCTTTGTAATTATTTGAGAAATTTACTAGCAATTTCTTAGTCAAAATTGTTTCACCACCATTTATTTATTTGTTTGTTTATTTATTTAGTCAGTTACTTAGTTATTTAGTTTGATATGTAGCTAGTTGTGATCATGTTAAATTTAAATTTCTTTGAACTGTCATTTCTATTAAAAAAAGAATCAATTCACATATACAATAAAAAGGAAGATATTCCCAAATTATGAATTTTGTCCAGACTTGAAGATTGTACCACGACTAGCTCAACTTAAGTCTCAACTCAATTCTATTTATAAAGCACTTTCAACATCACAAAGTGGAACCAAATGCTGTGCATAGAAATAAAATACAAACAAGCACTATATGTCAACTATATGTCAAACAGTTACACTAAATTTCTGATAAACATCTGCGGTAAAACTGTGCTTCATCTTCAATATTCCTCTCATATGAATCTCATTTAGCTGTCCAAACACTAGCCTCTCACTCACTAAGACATGAAGGCCGGATTTATAACAAGACTGGTCTGAACCCTGCTGTCAAAACAAACACACACAAAAAAATAAATAAATAAATAAATAAACACAGACCTGCTCTTCTCTTTGCTGGGCCAATTTATTCAGCGTTACATGCAGACATAAGTGGAACGGCGACCCCTGACCCGCTCTTCTCCCAAGAAGAACATCGAGTTCCCTGTCGGCGGCTGCCCCACAGACAAACACAAGCCTGGAAATGCGAGGTGACGAACTGCTGCTTATTTGATAAAAGATCTATTTCCTCAATCATGCTGATGTTGATTTAAGGCTCGGTAGGGATGATAAATAATGGATCTGGTTCATCATTGTTTACGCTCTGAGAGCAGTGCCTGTCTTTAAACAGATTTCTCATTTTATTATTTTATTTATTTATTTCATTTCTTGAACGAGTAGAAAATTCATATTCATATGTGTTTTGAACAATGAGATGCTTTTTTAATATACTAGTATATTAGATATAAAAATAAAGTGCACTTTTTTAATTGTTACTTTTGAAAGATAAACAGCGCCACTTAATATCCAATCTAAATTATGTAAAAAGAATCAATCAATCAAACAAACAGCTTAATATCTGAATATCTGGTCACTGAAACTTAACTGTAAAACCATTTTAGGTTTCATGCGAATTATTAAAATTTATGGTTAAAATTAAATAAATAAATAACCTGGAAAAGTTTAAATGTTCAAAATTCATCCCCTGGAACCAGTTTTAAAATCAGATGTTGTGTTACCATGGAAATGGTACTTTAAAACATTTTAGCAGGCTCCTCCCACTAGTGTATGGTGCCAAATGCCATATTACAAAATTTACTACAATATTATATAATCATGACAAAATACACATTGTCTGAAAGGTCTGAGTCTTAAGGTTACATGTTTTGTGATAGAAATATTGTGACAGAAATTTGTGAAAGGAAATTGCATCAAAAAAATAAGTGGAGATTGGGTGTCACCTGTTTTGTTTTGTATAGTGCCTAAATGAAATTTCACAGGAACATCATTTTTTTTTTTTTTTTTTTTTGTGATATCAACTTCAAATTTGAAATGTGACAGCTAAATATTTAACAAAAAATAAATAAATAAATAATTGTTCAGTGCATTTATATTGGAGCTAAATTGCAAATGGTTCCCCCCACTATCAAGGAGATGCTAAACAGATCTTTATTTTGACTATAATTAATCAGTTACAGTTGCATCTGATATATGCATGTTGTTTGTATGTTTCCCTATTATATTAGCCTTATCTTTATCTGTATTAGTTAGACTCTCTATGCTTATATTCAGGTATATGAGTGTATCTCTGCTTTAAGATCTTCTAGATGATTTGTTCTTGGTATCAAAATGATCTGCTCTTTATTCCTCAAACAATTATGTACACTATGTGATCGTGAAATGCATCATACTATTTGAACCATATTTTGGGTAAAACCACACCAATCCTTATGACCAGCAATAAACATGCAAATGGACAATAAACAGAGACAAACAAAGTTTCCCCTGCCCAAAATTCATGCCTCTGATAGGCCATCCCACCCAAAAGGTGGGTGTGGACAGAAACTATCAAAAGTCATTAAAAGTCATGAGCACTCTCCAAGACTCCCTCAAAACTCTCCTCTTGAGTTTGATTTTCCAGAGGATTGTTTCCTTCAAGTAACTTTGTCAACTCGCTGTGGACTTTCCTACCTCCAGAAGAACCAGAGGAAAATCTCCAGCTCACTCCTAAAGAACTCATCAAGATACTACCACATCAGGACTCTCTGTTCAGCAACAAAGCTAATGCAAGTAACCGTTAACAACTATTTAGATGTGTGTTCAAGTCTGAGCCCCTTTTAAGGTGATTTTGATTATTTGATGATTCTCATTAGGTTGTGGTTAATTGATGTGAAATACTGACATTATTTTGCTCTTTCCTCTCTCTTCTTTATGTTGCTTCATTCTGTACATACTGTATATACTGTACAGTACATATGTGTTTTGCTTGGTTTAGTTATATGTTAGCTATAGGTTCATTTATTAAATCTCTTATATGCACAATCGATTGTCTCTGTGTGCTACTCACAATTCGAAGTCACTGAATGTTTGATTTTTTTTTTTTTTTTTTTTTTTTTGCTACATTCTAAACTACTGCTCGTACTGCATAAAGTAGAAACATTATTCTTCCTTGGCCAGGAAAATAACCTTCCTAGAATTGATAAATTATTATAGTGTCTGCTCGGTGAATGGACAGATCAAATAATTGTAATATCAATTCTACTATAGTTAATTCTAAGATCTAATCTAAATATTTTTTATCAATTATAATCAGTTATAATGAATCATAAATATTCCCTTTTTGAGCTAATTTTTCTACAATCATTTCAGTTTGGATAGTTGATAAATACACTAATATATAGAAGCGCAATGCCACACACACACACACACACACACACACACACACACACACACACACACACACACACACACACACAACATCATTTAGGGCTGTGAATCTTTTGGGTAGACAGCGATTCGATTCATGATTCATAGGTTTTCGATTTGATTCAAGAATTCTTTCATTCGATTCTGCATTCTTTCAGTGTATTCACAGGATTATTTAAATGCTTCCCCTAAATTCTTTAAATGCTTCGTCAGGTGGCAAATTACACAGCAGCCTTCATGGTCACCAGTGGCGGTTCTACATTGAATTACACCCTGGTGAGACCCCCTTCGAAACCCCATAAAAAAAAACAAAAAAAACAAACACAACATCATGCACAACCAGTTATATTTTATTATGACAACATAAGTAAAAGAGAAAACTTTTTTTCTCAATTGCACAAATCCTTCATTAGAACATTTGAAAAACACACTTAAGAGAATCCAGTTAACTATTGCAATTACAACAGGAAACACACTTTTAAAGGTGCACAATCTCCACCTCCACCAACACAATTCTGCACAAAATATGACAGTATAATTTATCAGTTCTCAGCAAGCAGGGGCGCCAATTTGCCAATTCCCCACACAGTGAAATGATAGATAATAGAAGATTATTTTATATTTTTTTTAACTGCTAGTGCCACCCCCATGTATCATGAAATGGCTGAAATGGGCCGGTTCGCCCGTGCCACAAACCGCTACTGATGGTTACAGAACCATAGGTTAGAGAGAGAGAGAGAGAGAGAGAGAGAGAGAGAGAGAGAGAGAGAAACACTTCCATTGTTAGATGCTAGTTTAATGATGCTATGGCATGACATGGCATATGTAAAAATTTATGTAAGCCAAGATTTTAAAAAAGAGCACACCAGGGGCGTAGCCATCATTTCAGAAGTGACAGAAATGTCAAATACAATAATTTTATGTATGTATGTAGGCTATAATAATAATATTTATTTATTTATTTTACAAGGAATTATTTTCTTATCTATAACTTTTAATTTGCTGCAAGAGATCAAATACACTGCTGGACAATAATAAGTCATTTGTAATCTATATTTTTTTTTTCCTAATGGCAATTTTATGATTGTTTTATATACTACAAACAATTATTTCAATTTTCTGCACAGAATAAAGTAGAAAATATACTTTATAATTTATGTACTGTAATAAATGATATGTCAATTAGCACTGCATCATTCATAAATTGTATTTATTTATTGTGTTTTCTGTCTTTACGTTTCAGTTCATTCTGTTTTTTATTCAGCTAAGCTGCAGATATAGCCTGGCACGTCTTAAGTTCTATGAGCGCGAGATCTATAGTATTTCACTTTTCCTCTCCATCAGTGAATGATGATTCTGAAAGAAAACGCAACAGATGTCTGTTTGTTAAAGCAACGAACGCTACTTTAATGCATCTGATTGTCAGATAAACCTTGCGCTCTTATTTCAAGGTTGTTGTTAATGCTGTGGTTATTTTAACAGTTTCCTTTCATACATTCGGTTCAACAACATATAAACACATTGTTAAAACACATTTATCATTCAATGGAACTGTGCATACAGTATGCTTTAGACACTTACATTTCTGCTCTGTCCATGCAATAAATACGCTTTCGACTGCTCAGGTAACGCCGTCGGTAAGATAACTACTTCACTTTAGCATTACTGGCCATGAGTCCTAAGGAGAGATCACACATCAGCTGCTCAAAAAATGTGTCATTGATACGAACGGAGCGCGAACGCAATCCTGTGACAGTCTCGGCGGTAAATAGTGAAGCGCGTGAAGGAGAGATGCGATGCACGAACACTGTTCAAGGTCTCCATTAATTAGTTCTTGTAGTGATTTAATGTATATATTTTGAAAGCATCGAATCGCTATAGAAATCGCGATTAATTTGATTCTTAGCATTTTAAATCAATTACTGTCTGAAATTGGTGATTCACGATTGAAAAATCCTATGCATATGCATTGTCAGGGTTTGTAATCGATGCATCGATAAAACGAGTGAAAAACGGGCGAATCGTTACACCCCTAATCATCATGCTAACACACAACACAAAAATAATTGTAACATATTATTTTAAGGACAAATCACTGTTAGCTAGCTCCTTATTACTAGAATGCAGATTACAAGCATATTAGCTGTTATTAGTACTTATAAAGCACATTTTAATGCCTTATTCTGCAAGAACATATTTTAGAACTCTACTCCATACCTAAACTTAACAACTACCTTTAACTACCCTTAATAAGCAGAAAATTAGGAGTTCACTGAGGCAAAAGTCGTAGATTACAATTATGTTAGAACCATTACATTTAACAATCAATGCAAAATTATATAACTAACGACAAAAACGAAGAAGAAATATAATTATTTAAATGAAACAACATCAAATGTAAAGTGTCACGCAGTAAATGTTGATTGATTGCATTTTTTAATCTTCCCTTCAATTTTCTCGTGTGCCATTATGCTTTCTCTTCACTTGGGCAAAACTTTTGGGCCTTAATTACATGTTGAAGGGTCACTTGGGTTCGTTTGGTCTCAGCAGAAAGTGTTTTGGTTCAGCCGATGACGGATGATGCCCAAGCGATCTGCTGCCAATTAGCTTTCACCACAACGAGGAGGAAGAGCCACTGCCTCAGGCTGCCTTATCGTCATGCTGAATGACTGAGCTAAGAGCTTCCACTGCTTAGAGATCCAGACTTTCCAGTGACATGATACCAATAATATCTGCCCTCTCTTGACCAACTAATTCAATTAGTTCAGTTAGTTAATGTGCACCAGTGCAATAGTTGACCATTTCTGTGTTTTATATATTTACTACACAATATAACCACTGCATATTTAATCTTGAGTGACTGCACATTATAAGAAAGATCTAAGACTCGAAACATAATATTTGACCTCTATTTTACACATCAAAACATGCTTGCGAATATATCAGTTTTTTTTTTTTTTTTTTGCTATTCATGCCTTTGTTTGAAAGTTATTCTTTATGACTTAAATTAATTCTGCCTTCTTTCAAAAAGCGACCACAATTATGCCTGTTTTTCAAAGGGTTCTTGAACTGTGATTCCTTTAGCTGGCATACCATTTATTGTGTTTGTGTTCAAACATGAACAGGTTAGTCAAGGTTTTTTGGCTGGTAATGATAATAACAGAGAGACTTTCACAATATGACCTTGCTGTGCTGATTGGATTTTCAACAGGGTGTCTGCAGGCAATAAATAAATAAATAAATAAATAAGCCACTCATAGGGTCATGTCTTATGAATACTCAGATTTAATTCACAATGCAATGTTTAGTCTCAAAAACTTTTTAAAAAGTTACTTTTACCTTCCTCAACTTTTCCTTGTGGCCTTTCCTCGTCCCTCAGATGATGTTGACGTAAAAAGATCTAAATCACATTCAAGTTTCAGAAAGTTTCAAGGTAGGATTGAATGATTCTTTGCTCAATTTGTGTATTATAGTTGTTTCATATATTGCATTTTATTGTAATAAGAAGAACAGTATAACTGCATATAATACTGTTTAATTAGACCTACAGACCTATATGTTATAAAGCGATCTTAAAATAATACTTAGTTATCTACATAGATATTGTTAATCATATACACACAAACTAATTTCCCATCTACCAATGCAGATTTATAAACATCACTCTTCAGGGACCATCATCACAGTGTGTCTCAAGCTTGATACTGCAGACATCAAGAAAAGCCTTCCAGTTTTATCCATGTTCAAACACATATTGTCAGGGACACCACCGGACACAGATGCAGGTTTCAGTATGCGACCAATTTATTTAATAAGTCCAAAAGAAACTTCCTCAAACGAACAGAAAAAGGCCGGGAAATCAATGAAAATAGTCCAACAGAAAAATCAGAGGCTTCAATGTCCTTGCGAAACCACCCGGCAGGGGGCGCCCGATGGCGCGGCCGCGTAGAGAACGGAGAGGGGAGGAAGACACATGGGAACTGACATCAGAGCGGACCGAAAAACTTCTGCGGAATGCAGATGCCTCGTCTGGGAAATGAGGAAGGGGGGAAAAAATAGAAAGAAACAAAACAACTGGTGGCAGAAAAACCTGACAAGGACCGACACTGGCACGACTAAACAAGGCTAGACTGGAGCGGACAGAGTGGTTGTACATTGACTATTGGCGTGCAACGATCTGGCACCAATTGGCACGAAAGACGGAAATAAATACAGCGAGAGATGAAAAGACATTGAATTCAGGTGAGCGGAGTCAAACAATTAGGAGCGGAAGAGGTAGTAATGGGGGGGCACCACAGAAGGGTGCATGGCGAACGATCAAAACAAAACACCATGTGCGCAGATGCAGACATATACAGAACACGCACACCGAGGGAACAGGGTGATCAGACAGAAGACATGACAGTACCCCCCCTCCGACGGATGCCACCAGGCGCCGCAGGAAGGGGCTCACCTCGTCGCCGATAGAAGTCCTCGACCAATGTCCGATCCAAGATGTCCCGGGCCGGAATCCAGCTCCTCTCCTCTGGACCATAGCCCTCCCAGTCCACAAGATATTGAAAGCCCCGACCCCTACGTCGGACATCTAGCAACTTCCGCACCGTATAGACCGGGGAGCCATCCACTAGGCGGGGGGGAGGGGGGGTTGGGGCAGAGGGAACAAGAGGGGAATGCAACACAGGTTTAACCCTGGAAACATGGAAAACAGGGTGCACCCGACCAAGCGTGGTAGGGAGCTTGAGCCGCACCGCCGCTGGACTCAGGACCTTGGTGATCCGGTATGGGCCAATGAACCTGGGTGCCAACTTACGTGAGGCTACCCTGAGAGGCAGGTCCTTGGTGGAGAGTCATACCCTTTGACCACACACGTAACGGGGAGCAGGAGTCCGGTGACGATCGGCCGCTGCTTTGATCCGCCTATTAGCCTGGGCCAAGGCCGCTTTAGCCCTCTTCCAGGTGCGTCGACACCGTCGGACAAGAGCCAAAGCAGACGGGACCGCAGCTTCGGGTTCCTGTGTGGGAAACAGGGGGGGTTGATAACCGACAGAACACTGGAATGGGGACATACCTGTGGCAGAGGCTGGAAGGGAGTTATGGGCGTATTCTACCCAGGACAGCTGTTGACACCAGGAGCTTGGATTGTGGGATGCCAGGCAGCGAAGAGTATGTTCCAAATCCTGGTTTGCTCGCTCTGACTGCCCGTTGGTCTGGGGATGGAATCCTGATGACAGACTCGTAGAGGCCCCGATCTGCCGACAGAACTCCCTCCAAAACCGGGAGACAAACTGGGGACCCCTATCAGAGACCACGTTGACTGGAAGACCATGAATCCGGAACACGTGATCAATCATCACCTGAGCAGTCTCCTTGGCAGAGGGGAGCTTGGGAAGGGGAATGAAATGGGCCGCCTTGGAGAAACGGTCCACCACCGTGAGAATGACGGTGTTACCCTTAGATTCAGGGAGGCCAGTGACAAAATCAAGGGCCAAATGTGACCAGGGGCGAGACGGGATGGGCAACGGGTGGAGCAGACCAATGGGAGGCGCATTGGAAGTCTTGTTCTGAGCGCACACAGAGCAGGCAGCCACAAACTGCCTGACATCCTTGGCCATGGATGGCCACCAGAATCGCTGACGGATGGCAGCCAGCGACCTCCGGACTCCTGGATGACAGACCAGCCTGGATGAGTGACCCCACTGGATTACTTCAGAGCGCAGCTTGGTGGGAACAAATAGATTACCCGCTGGAACCCCCTTCGGCACAGGCCCCTTAAGTAGGGCCTCCTCTACTCGTCTCTCGATGCCCCAAGAGAGGGATGCCACCACCACCTCTTTGGGCAAAATGGTGTCAGCTGACTCTTCCTCCCCAGGAGCCTCAAAGAGACGAGAAAGAGCGTCGGGCTTAACATTTTTGGACCCGGGCCTGTAAGACAGGGTGAAATTGAACCGGCCAAAGAAGAGGGCCCAGCGAGCCTGTCGGGAGCTCAGCCTCCTGGCCGAACGGATATACTCAAGGTTTTTGTGATCCGTCCAGACCAGGAAGGGCCGAGCTGCACCCTCCAACCAGTGACGCCACTCCCCCAAAGCCAGCCTGACCGCCAACAACTCCCGATTACCTATGTCGTTGACGCCACTCCCCCAAAGCCAGCGGTGGGAGAGAAGAAGGCACAGGGATGCACCTTTCCATCCTTTTGTGACCGCTGAGATAGGCCCCGCGCCTACACCGACATCAGAGGCATCCACCTCAACAATGAATTGACGTTCAGGGTCTGGAATAGACAAGACAGGAGCAGAGATAAACCGGGAGCCTGACCGCCAACAACTCCCGATTACCTATGTCGTTCCACTTGAACGATACCTTGGGAGAGGTGAGTGCCGTTAAGGGTGCAGCAATCTGACCAAAGTTCCGGATGAACCGCCGATAGAAGTTGGCAAACCCCAGGAACCGCTGCAGAGCCTTACGAGAGTCAGGAGCTGGCCACTCGGCAACGGCCCTTACCTTACAGGGGTCCGCTCTGATCTCTCCCGCAGAAATAACGAACCCCAAGAATGGAACCGACTGGGCATGGAAGACGCACTTCTCCGCCTTGACATAAAGCTGGGTTCTCCAGCAGCCGTTGTAGCACCTGGCGAACATGCTGAGTGTGTACCTGCAGAGATGGGGAAAATATCAATATATCATCAAGATACACAAAGACGAAGCGATTCACCATGTCTCTCAACACGTCGTTAACCAGGGCCTGGAAGACAGCTGGGGCATTGGTCAGACCAAATGGTAGGACCCGGTACTCAAAGTGTCCCGTGGGTGTGTTGAAGGCTGTCTTCCACTCATCCCCCTCACGTATGCGAATTAGATGATAGGCATTCCGGAGGTCTAGCTTGGTGAAGACCTTGGCTCCCTGCAATAGCTCAAAGGCAGACGACATAAGAGGCAAGGGGTACCTGTTCTTAATAGTGATGTCATTCAGGCCTCGATAATCTATACAAGGACGCAGGGAGCCGTCCTTCTTCTTGACAAAGAAGAACCCAGCACCTGCAGGAGATGAAGAGGGTCGAATGAGATCGGCTTTGAGGGATTCATTAATGTACTTGTCCATGGCCTCTCTTTCAGGACCTGAAAGGGAAAACAAGTGACCCTTGGGCGGAGAAGTGCCTGGGAGGAGCTCGATGGCACAATCGTAAGGGCGATGTGGAGGTAAGGAGGTAGCCCGGGACTTGCTAAAACACCTGGCACAAGTCGTGGTACTCCACCGGGACCCCATTCAAATCAGCAGCCTCCACCTGCAAGACAGGACACACAGACACCGGAAAAGAGGCAGCACCCAAGCAAGACGCAAGACAAAACTTACTCCAAGACAAGACAGAGTTGCTAGACCAATCCACTTGAGGGCCATGTTGCACCAACCACGGGTGCCCCAATACTATGGGGGCACTCGGGGATTCAAGAAGGTACAGCGTGGTTACCTCACGGTGATTGCCTGAGACAATAAGATTGACAGGAGGAGTAGCATAGGAAACAGTAGTAATTAAGGTGCCATTCAAGGAACGGGCAGGAATAGATTCAGGAAGAGGAATGGCAGGAATCCCCCACCGGGTGGCTAGAGAGACGTCCATAAAGTTGCCCTCTGCTCCTGAGTCAACATCACCAAACTGAATAGAGGCAGGAAGGAGAGTACGAGAGGAGGGGGAATTCAATAAAGGGGTAACGCTCACCAGGATCCCCCTCTTTACTGGCGAGCCTTGACTTTTAGCGGGCAGCCTGCTGCGAAGTGACCTGATTTACCGCAATACAGGCACAGCCCTAGGGCGAGGCGTTTCTGCTTTTGTTGTGGAGTGAGGCGAAGGCGCCCCACCTGCATAGGCTCAGGCTCAGTGGAGGAGACATTCAGGGAGTCTGTGGGGGAAACAGGAGATGACTCCTCCGTCCTCCAGGACGGACGAACTGCCAGGCGCTGGCGGCGGCGGCGAAGACGACCCTCGATCCGCAATGCCATATTGATAAGGTCATCAAAGTCACATGGCAAGTCCTGAGTGGCCAGCTCATCCTGGATGTCATCCTCTAGCCCTGCACGGAACATAGCTCGACAGGCCTCCTCATTCCAGTCACAGGTAGCTGCCAGAGTCTTGAAATGGATAGCATAGTCAGTCACTGAGCGACCCGCCTGACGGAGCCGTGCTAGCTGGTCAGCCGCTTCCTGACCTCTGGCAGAGCGGTCAAATAGCCTCTCCATCTCCTGGCGGAAGTCCGTTAAGGATGCACAACAGGGAGCCTGAGTCTCCCAGACGGATGTTTCCCCAGTCTCTAGCCTTTCCAGTTAATAGAGTTAATACAAAAGCCACTTTGGACTCCTCAAGTGCGTATGTGCGTGGCTGCAGGGAAAACACCACGGAACACTGGGACAAGAAGGCCCGGCAGGAGTTGGGGTCCCCATCATAGGGTGGTGGGTTATTACATCGGGGCTCCGGCTCATGGCGAGGAAGCTGGTGAACTGCACCACCCTGTGCGGCTTCTCGTTGCAGCTCTTGGATGCGGGTGGTCAGCTCAGCCACTTGGTTTGCTAGGAACTCCACCTCCCTTGTGGTGTTCGTCAGTCTGGCTTCATGCTGGCCCAAAAGAACGCCCTGCTGGGTGACTGCGGTTCTGACCGGATCTGCGCCTGCTGTGTCCATCTTGGCCAGATCGTTCTGTCAGGGACACCACGGGGCACAGATGCAGGTTTCAGTATGCGACCAATTTATTTAATAAGTCCAAAAGAAACTTCCTCAAACGAACAGAAAAAGGCCGGGAAATCAATGAAAATAGTCCAACAGAAAAATCAGAGGCTTCAATGTCCCTGCGAAACCACCCGGCAGGGGGCGCCCGATGGCGCGGCCGCGTAGAGAACGGAGAGGGGAGGAAGACACATGGGAACCGACATCAGAGCGGACCGAAAAAACTTCTGCGGAATGCAGATGCCTCGTCTGGGAAATGAGGAAGGGGGAAAAAATAGAAAGAACAAAACAACTGGTGGCAGAAAAACCTGACAAGGACCGACACTGGCACGAATAAACAAGGCTAGACTGGAGCGGACAGAGTGGCTGTACATTGACTATTGGCGTGCAACGATCTGGCACCAATTGGCACGAAAGACGGAAATAAATACAGCGAGAGATGAACAGACATTGAATTCAGGTGAGCGGAGTCAAACAATTAGGAGCGGAAGAGGTAGTAACGGGGGGGGCACCACAGAAGGGTGCATGGCGAATGATCAAAACAAAACACCATGTGCACAGATGCAGACATATACAGAACACGCACACCGAAGAACAGGGTGATCAGACAGAAGACATGACACATATAGGGATACTTCCTTCTGTCTCCCATTGTTAATATGGTCTGTTTTGCTCAACATCTCATATGAAAATATTTCCAATCAAAGCAGAACTGTTGAGCCACTCTGAGCATCACACTGCAGTGATTCATTACTGACTGAATCCATAGTTTGAATGAATCGAGTGAGTCAATGACTCATTCATAAGGCAATCAACTTGTTTTCTTTCTGAATCAGTCAGCCGGTTGAACAAATCAGTTGAATGAATGACTGAATGATTCACTCATTAATACAACCTACTAGTGGTTTTAGTTACATACTAAGAGTATTATTTCATAAAAAAAAATAAAAAATAAAAAAATGCAACGTTGAATCAAAATATTTGTATGCTTATATTTCATATACTTTTTGTAATATCTATTCAATGATTTTCTCTTCTAACACAATAATGACTTTTGATAATGATTTATATAATGATTTTAAAATAATAACGTTTTATATTTTTTCTCCTAATATTGATCTGTGATTCATTTGTGAATAATTTATGAAAAATTAATTGGGACATACTTTTTAGAAAACCCCAAAGATGAAGGAAACAAAAGAGCTAATTATTGTTGGTTTGTGAACCACATAAATGGATTGTGCATGAGCAACTGTTTGATTATTCCAGTCCAAAATGGTGATTAATAAAGCATTCACTCATTTATTCTGTTTGTCTGAATCTAGCAGCTGAAGGGCACGCCTGCAGATTGTTTTCCTCAAAAAGACACGAATCCACGTTATGTATAATTTATTACGTGTTTAATCCACACTACACTTCCTTTTAATAATGCAATGTTTGAATCCTTATTTTAGGGGGGGGAATACACAAATGAAGGTTTTTTTTTTTTTTTTTTTTTTTTTCTCTCTCTCTCTTTTCAGACAGGACCTCCACCTGACCTCCATCTTCACATCTGACACTCTTAGTAATAGTTTCATTATGATCTTAAGTTAGTTTGTTTATTCTTGGCAGACAATGAAGGAGAGCCTTAATAAGACATTAGTTTCCAGTTCCATTCATTTTGCAAATAATGATTTAGATTGATATGTTACAATGTCTTTGTTACATATATTGAATTTTATTGTAATAAGAAGAACAGTATAACTGCATGCAGCTTGTTGTTCATTATAAATCATATTCTGTGTTACTATATTGTGATTCTCACCACTTGTGCATAACATCTTAGTGTAAATGTCACTATACATACACTGCATTATAATGTGTCATTAAACAGTTACATAAAATAAAATTGCTCATTGCAACCTCTTTATGTGCATGAAGCTGAAATTTTGCTCATATTCAAAACTAAAACTACCTTGTGCACTCATGTTACTTAAAAATAAATAAATAATAAGTTTCACAGACTAATTAATGCACTTGCATCCCATAAACCTTGGTTTGGATTAGCAGGATTTATTTTATTTTATTTTTTGAACTCTAAATTAATAGCAATTTCTTTTACTAATACCTTTGAATTAGTTGCTGTCTGTTTCTCTGCCTCAGGATGGTTTCTCTCTCTCATTTTCCAGGAGTGTAAATGTGTATTGAGCACCTTTCATAACATCCTCTGTGAGCCTTGGGCCAATTAAAGACTTAGTAAAATGGTTGCAGACCATTATCTCTGTTTTGTCTTTTGCTCTTTGCTGCTGAGAGACATTTCTTAACGGGAAAAACATGTTACTGCTATCTAATATTGTGCTGTGTAGCTTAACCTCACAATTTAGCATTTATTCCTGGAAGGAACATATGCTCTATACAACAAAGCAGATTAGACTCTGAGAAAAAAAGAAAAGGCTCAGCTGTTTTTAGATAGATTAAACCGTTGTCATGACAATCACCACAGCAGCAAAATAATAGTAATAATGATAAGACCACAGAAGACATTTTGTCTAAATGTTTGGGTGTTTTAAACTTTGTTTCCTGCAATTGGTTTGTATGTAAATGCACTTACATGCATTGAAAGGTGAAAAAGGTGCATGAAAGGTCTGTAAAAACATGTTTTAGTGGTATATGTGGAGAACAGCACAGGCAAAGGGGTGTGTGAGGCTCTGTGTTTACACTCTGAAGAGCATCTGTGTTTCTTCACAATGTGATTTTGCTGCATTCAGCTGTGCAACCTCGTAAAGCACTGCACTGAAAAGTTACATCCTTACTTTGCAAAGCATTTAGTTATTGTTCTTAATATTCCAACTTGATGGTTCTTAAAGACATTATTGCATTTAGATTTAAATAATAATAATAATAATAATAATAATAATAATAATAATAATAATAATAACAATAATGAATAAATTCATCATAAAGGCAGTACAAATATTTACTCAAAAAAAAAAAGCCAATTGAACATAATTAATAATGATATTTCCTTCTATCCCTCACCCAGTTGAACTCTGTTTAAGAAGCACACATTTCAGACTCCCAAAAACAAAAGGAAAGGAAGCATAAATGCCAATTAAAATTGGTCTGTTAACCACATGCTAGGAAAATCAATTGATCAATTGTGCATGAGTAAGTGTTTGATCACTCCAGTCCAAAATGGTTATTAATAAAGCATTTGCTTATTTATTCATGTTTTCTTGAATCTAGCAGTTAAAGAGCATGCCTGCGGATTGTGTTGCTTAAAAATGCACGAATCCATGTTATCATGTATGATTTATCATGTGTTTACTCCACACCTAGGCCATGCTACATTATGTTTTATTGAACAAACTTAATGAATTTAACTTGTTGTGTCATATGGCACATATGAGTTTCACGATTATCTTATAGGAGGCTGTACACAGACTGCATAATCTATGTGCATGTTGGTACTGTTATCAGCAAACTTCACTTATGTAAAAATATCATAGCACACATGCATATGCAATGAACAAAAAGTTTATTACCTCTGCACAAACAATAACACATCTATTGATCATTGAACAAAACTGCATACTGAGTAGCCATCCTGTATCCACCAAAACACAAGCTATACTATTCAGCACAACTTAAACATACTGTATAAACTATTTTAAATATCCACTATGACTTAACATTCTAAAAACTTTACTCAAAAACACATAAATACTACTACTACTACTACTACTACTACTAAATATTTACTCCCTCAATCAAGTCCTATGCAAAGCACTCTAGCCCAGTTTTAGTTAATACAACAAAAAATATTCATGTAGTCTTGAGTTAACTTCCATTTTACAAATTTAGGTGGACTTAACATAATGAAACTAAATACAAATGACAGTGAATTGTTGTTTGGTTGGTTTGTGTTTGTGTTAGAGCACTGGGGCTTGTACCATGATGATGGCTGAACAAACTCAGGGTTTACAGGATTAGTTTTGAGTTGACAAAATCAAACCAGTCCAATCCATCTTTGTTGGTATCATGACACTGATCATCAACTGTTTCTGTCAAATCAGGCTTTGATTAAGATTTATGAGTTAATGGAGTGCGTGCACATGAAAGTTAGACATCAGTAGTCAACGGCCAATCACATGCCTTGAAACACATCAGGCCATTCAAGATGTAGATTATTTATTTATTTATTTATTTATTTTATGAGAACAGATTTGGATAAATGTATCGCTTGCTCACCAGTGGATCCTCTGCAGTGAATGGGTGCCATCAGAATAAGAAGTCCAAACAGCTAAAAAAAAAAAAAATATATATATATATAAAAAAAATCCTATCACATCAAAATCCACAGTGCTTGATCTGTGAATATGTATCTCCTGATTCAGACCTTTTTCACTGTAGGAAGAGTTATTATGTATTAAGAACTGATATCTTAGTTGAAAACATCTTAATGATGGATTTGTTTCTTACAAACACACAGTGTTTGGCTTCACAAGATGTTAACTTATGGACTGGAGTGATGTGGATTACTTGTGGATTATTGTGATGTTTTTATCAGCTGTTTGCACTCTCATTCTGACGGCACCCATTCACTGCAGAGCATCCATTGGTCATCAAGTGATGGAATGCTACATTTCTCCAAATTTGATGAAGAAACAAACTCATCTACGTCTTGAATGGCCTGGTGGTGAGCACATTTTCATCAAATTTTCACTTTTGGGTGAACTATTCCTTTAACTTTTTACTGAAAAAAAAAAACCTAATTTTAATGATGAAAGATTTATCATTACTGCTATAGATCACTTATCTATGAAACACCAATGTCTCACTCCATCCTGACCATGACATATCATCAGCAACTCTGTTTCTTCACCAGCAGCTCTGTCAGGACAGTTGCACCATATGCAGAACTGTCAGTGGTTTAAAAGTGTGAAAGGAAGACTGCTAAGCCACAGCAACTTTGAGCCGAGGACCAGGACAGCCAGGAAACATCATCACAGGCAGCTTTCACCCTTCGGCCCCTGGGAGAACATTACCCTGGAGAAACAGAGCAGACACACAGGGCTGACTACACAGGTTCAAGAATACTCTTGGTAAATTAATGCATTTTGACTGCAGATGTGTTTCGTGTGTGTGTGTTACGTGTTATGTGTGTGTGATTATTGAGTGTCGATGTGAAGTTTGCGACTTCATTTTTTGACAAAATTGTAATTCAAAGAGACAGCATTTAACAAAATCTAAAGAAATATCTTTGTTCAGAGCCATGTCGAATTTGGAAATACTGTTTAATAATTGTGAAGCCCACGCTATGAATGTGCAATTCTACTTTTGATACACAGAAAATAAAGTTATCTTTCTTATACTGTAGTTTCCATGGAAACAGACACTATTCTTTATATCTTTGAGGCAATAAAGCTCTGTAGGGAAATGACAAATGTCATCCTTGCTACTGTAGAGTAAACATCAAGCACAAGATAAATTTGACTTGGAGAGCTAGCTTATGAATGTGCACTAGACAATATTCAAAGTTCCTTCTCTCTTTTTTTGTAATTAAAATAACATTTTATTTTGAAAATCCTTGTTAGACATTCTGCTAACAATAAGTAACTTTGCAACTCCATGTCAACTAGCAGTCATCAGAGTATTTGTAGACTGTGTGATATCTGCTAACACTGTATTTTGATGGTTCCTCAACAGACATTATATTGACTATGTTACTTTGCAACTACTGTATATGTTAGCTTATTCTACTAACACTAATCTAATAGTCAACTAATTCTCTAATGAGAGGTAATCGACATGGAGTTGCAAGGTTACTGTAGAGTGTCTGAAGTAGACTATCCAGATAAGGTGTAACCTGAAATGTTAACAATTTCATATCAGAACTTTGTCTTGTAACTCAAAGACCTGCAAGTTTTATTTTTTATTTTTTTATTCCAAACACCAAGTAAAGAAACACAGACCTTTTTTTTTTTTTTTTTTTTTTTTACACTAATTGCAATCACCAGTGGACAGATCTTGCTTAAAACGATATTTTACCAATGGAAATACATGGAAGCTACAAATGTTTTGCTGCACTGTTAATCAGTGCGACATATAGATTTAACATATTTCACATATGTCAAAGAGAACCTTTGAAATATGTATTTGAGCGATAGACTGCTGTTATTCACTGATATCTTACCATCCACCGAAGCTTTCAGATTTAGTTTGCACTTTCAAATACTTAAACTCTGCTTTTGTTTGACTATGATGCACAGAAGTGTTGTTTGATATCATTGAAATCACACTGAAACGAGGCGGAGTTCTGTTTTTCTGGTGAATTGCAGTTTATAACATATTACTAATGCATGAATTATCATCATAAATAGATTTACTCCAAAAACCATATCAGGTTGATTGATATCACGGTGCTTTATTACATCAGAATGTTTGTTGTGTCGTTCAGTTCTCCTATTCAGTTCTTTCTGTTTAGTTAATCTAATAAAATATTGCGTAATTCATGTTTCAATTGCTTTATTGATGGCTGTTTTCAAATGAACGTGAGTTTATGAGTATTTCTGTTGAAGATTTGAGTTTTGTGAACATCATTCACAGAAACAGAATGAAAATCATCTTAACTGTGAATGTGTCGGAAAGAGATCCTATATGTAATGTAATATTGTAAATGTTTCAGAGTTTGAAACTGATTACCATGTGTATGTGCAAATGATTTGTTTTTGTCCTCTGATGTTTTGCAACCTGATATGAATGTATAAATTTGTACAATGTGAATTGCACAAAAACATAAAAGTTTTAGAAAAAGAGTAAGGATGAGGGACCACCCCTCAACATAACCATTATTTTGGAGTGATATATATATATATATATATATATATATATATATATATATATATATATATATATATATATATATATATATATATATATATATATATATATACAGTATATATTAGTTGTTGTGGATTATACTATACTTACTGCCTCCTAAAGCCTAGAGATTTTGGTTTATGTGGTTCTAATAGCTTGATCAAAGACACAATTTCTTCTTGTTTTTATTTTATTTTATCTTCTTTTTGTCTGTTTCATATAAAAAAGCCATATGGGTCATATTTTCCGCTTACCTGTTCCACTATAACATCTGCTACTATTAAATTGTCATTAACCAGCTCATTCAGCTATCTGCCAATCTGCATCCCAGTCAACATCTTTGCAAAGCTGATGCATATAAATGAGCGCCACTTCTCCTACCCATTAAGAACACCCTGGACAGACTCCGATTCAGGGCAGGATTTACATCACAGGAACATTGTGTCCTGTCGAACAGCACCGGTGAAGCACAGACGTCTCTTGCACCGTCACCGCTTGCGTCCAGAGGTGTGAAATTCATGTTTATGTGCTGCCACACAGGCCAAGCCAAGTGTGAGCCTGACACCAGGGATCACAGATGGGAGACCCGGGGCAGCTGTCAGCCTGATGACAGGAGGATGGTGTTTAAAGATTACCCCTGTCCCTTTTCTGTGCTCTTGGCCACTCTTTCATGTGCTCTCTCTCTACACCACCCTCCCTACAATCCATAGATAGCTGAATTTCCTAAGTACATGGCTGGAAGACCTGCCTCTCCTGAGCTGAGATTACATAGCCTGCATTCCCATTGATGCACAGACACAGTCCCCCTGCCTGGCCTTCTCATAGAGAGAAGCTCCATACCACATCAAAGCGAAATCCCAAGGTGTCTTCAAAAGCAGCCTGGACTCTGCAGACTGCATGGGAAAAGGTCACAGATTCAAAAATGCAGGATTGCTGCATGAGTTATGTTCAGCTAGAATGCTTCCATCTCAGAGCTAAATGTGATTCATTATGGAAGTGAATCAAAACTTCATTAAGAATGTGTCATTGTAATAATAGCATAGAAACTCGTTTTAATACGAAATACTTTTGAGGCTACAAGTGATTATTAATTGAACATTCTCAGAGCACTTTTTTTTTTTTTTTTTTCTCCATTTACAGACATATGATACGTCAAGACCAGATGTGTAGTGGTTTGGGGCAGTGTTGTGATGTGGAAACATGTTTTGTTGCCTCATTACCATGCAACTGATGGATTGCATTAAAAATGGAGCTTTAAGCAATAGTTCATTCAGAATTAAGTCACTTTCACCTACTTTCAAATATGGTATTGTGCCATTACAATGACATTACAACAAATACTGTTGGTGTTTGTGTGTCTCATAACCAAATGGCATTTATATCAAACTTAGTGTGGCATGTCTTGATGTGCCTCATGTGAATTTATGTGAACATGAATGAGAATTACAGCAGAAGGGATGATTTACAATGAGCAACAAATTCAATTTCCATCTGTTCCTCTTACAAAGCTATTGTATGGCTTCAGAAGGTTCTGAATATAACATTAGTTTGAATTAGTTTTTATTTTTATTTTTTGAGCTTGGATGTATAAATGAACTGCTTGCCAATAACTCATTTGATGGTAAACAGAAGAAAGTAATTTGGATTGAAACAACATGAGTGTGATATATATTCCCTTCTTTTTTTTTTTGAAGAATTAACCCTTTAGATAAGAGCAACAAGTATAATTTAAGGAGTGTTGTGTATTTTTCATGATGAAGATGAAGAAGAAGAAGAAGAAAAAAGAAATGGATGTATATGTTTTTTTTTTTTGTTTGTATTTGTTTTTGATTGAATATGTATTTGGTTGGATTTTATTAAACACAGAGGTGCACAGAAGTCATAATGTATAGAAAAAGGTCTTGAAGAGGAAGTTAAAATGTCAGTGTGAGGTTTTACACCATTCAAATTTAAAATGAAACATTACTGTAAAACAACATATTTCAGGGAATTAAGTATAAATGGTTTACTTAGTTACCCACACAATTATTTTCCCTCACCATCCAATCAGTTAACTCCTATAAATCCAATTCAACCAGAAAGAATATGTTTGACAAATGAAGAGTAATTGATGCAACCGTTGGTGTCCTCTTGTCCAGCCATCAGTCGATCCACCTCATCCTCTGTCATCCGCTCGCCCAGCGTGGCAAGAACGTGCCGTAGCTCGGCCCCCATGATGGTGCCGTTGCCCTCCTTGTCAAAAACTCTCAGTCCTTCCACGAAATCCTCAAAGTTGCCCTGATCCTTCAAGCGGGAGATATGCTGCAGCATTGGCAGGAAGGTTTCAAAGTCCACCAGCTTGGAGTTCATTTCCTCCAGTCTAGGTTTCCCCAGGACTTTCAGCACATCGGCGTTGGTTGGGTTTTGGCCCAAAGCTCGCATCACATCCCCACACTGGGCATACGTAATCTTCATTTCTCCTTTCAGTGTGCGGTCGAACAGTTGAAACGCCTCTTTGAACTCTTCGATCTGGTTGGCGGTGTACTCCAGCGTGATGGCCTTGGGATCAAATGCGGGTTCTTTGGGTGCTTCAGGTTCGGGCAGCGGAGCTGGTTTGGGGGCTGCTGGGGCCGGAGCGGCTTCCTTCTTTGGTTCAGGCTTCTTGGGTTCTGGCTTCTTGCACTCAACTTTCTTGGGAGCCATGGTGATGATGTGAAGAGCCTCCTGGATGAGCAGGGAAGTCAGAAACGTCAGAAAGGATGGGAGGGAGCAGCTCAGGGCAGATTCTCTGTTAAAGCTTTTATATCATTTGACCCCAGGGAGGAGAGATCAGCCCGACAGGCAGGTCCTATAACACACTATAAAAGGAAGAAATCCAAAATAGACCTGGTCGGCAGTGGCGTCAACAATGAACTATTGTTCCCAGCTGCCACTGATAGTGACAGAGAGACTCCTATCAAAGCCCTAACTTCTGCTCTGGGTTTACACAGAATTAACAACTCATTCATGAGCAATGCTTGTATGTAAAACAAACCATCCAAGTGCTTTCAATAATAACCCTGTATTTCTGAAACTTGGAAGAATATTTTCACTCACCAAACAAGTCATTCTTCACTTTAAATGTAAACTTTACTTAATAATTGTAACCCTATGGTTACCTGCGTCTTGTTTAATCTGAGGATCAGTTCTAGGCTAAATATAACCACAGTTAATGTTGTATTTTTGGGGAGTGTGTGACAGCTGGACTTTTACAACAAAGCTATTTCAGACCTGAGGCATAAGGAGGCACCCAACAATGTGTTAGCTTTGGCTATCTTGAGTTTATACAAACAGAAAATGCCTTAAGTGGGAACTAACTCGGAATGTAACACTCCATTTTGACAGGTGTGCCTCAGTTGTCATTCCACCTACAGCAGACACATGCACAAAGTCACATAGCACTTATCACAATACACATTGTTTCAAAGCAGCTTTAGACTAGCATCCACCAATACACACAAACTTTTCAACTTATTATTCTTCAATTAAAAAGCAAAAACCAGTTACTCTGGATGCAGAAATAGTTTTTGATAGGGTAAACTGGAAATTCCTGTTTTTCACATTAGAGATATCTTGTTTAGAGGAGTCATTAATTAGTTGGATCAAAATTCTTTATACATCTTAATACAGCCACTGTCATCACCAATGGACTAACACCACGTAGCTTCACACTGCACCGTGGGACTAGACAAGAATGCCCCCCCCCCCATCATCATTACATGACACAAATTAAACTTATTGATTCATTCTCTAATATTTCTGAATTTTTTGATTATGTTTTCTAATATTTCTTTATATTCAAAGTATGTTTTATGTGACCTCCCAGACACCACCTATCCCTTTATGCACCATTCACATCACATACTGTAGGCGTTAGGCATTAATGTTTCCCTGTTTCCCCCAGGCTGTCAGAGTAAACACGCAAAAAGACAGTCGTTATAATCAGTAGTTATGTCTCCACTGGATGCAACAAATTCCTTGTTTGTAATGGGTTTTGTTGGTCTTGTGTCATCGCACCGGGAGACGTCATCACAGTATGGTGAGGGAAGTAACATTTCTGTCACATGCTTGAGTCATTCGGCTAATCACAATTCACACAAAATAATGTTCTTTTTAGCAAAGTCATATGACCTCTTTAAAACAATCAATTATGATCTTCAATGCTGGAGTACTTTATGGCCAACCAGCTTCAAAATGTATACAAATGAATTCATCCAAACCCATCAGAAAACATATGGCTAGATGTTGAGCAAACAATCTGTGTTGATATCCGCATTTCAGACTAACCACTTTTTAGTCAGACAATAATAATAATAATAATAAAAAAAACACATTAAAACAACACACCTGTTTTTAAACACCAAAAATAGCAACAGCTTCGACAGCCTGGATGGTGGGAATTTCACCAAATCACAAAACACCCCTCTTGCACCATCTAAATACACCACCATTTGCAATAACTCAGATTTCACAGTTACTGTAATAAGAAGCAGCTTAAGTTACACACATGGGCAGAAAAGGGCATCACACCCACTGTGAACTTTAACACATCTTTCATAGTAATAACCTGGCTTCATTTACATACTTTGTCCATAATTTGTATTTATTTATTTATTTTATTTTTTGGAATACCTGCAAATCAAATCATCTATCCAATCAAAAATCAACACTCTGACCATTAACCTAGACCCTTAACCTTCAATCTCAGAGCTAATTAATATACTCTCTACCTTCTCCTCCTCCTCCTCCTCCTCAAAAAAAATAAATAAATAAATAATAAAAAAAAAAAATTGGAAATCAGACCTATCTATTACTCCTGATGCTGATTTCTGAACACAAATCTGCAAAAATATCTACTTCATGATAAAACAATATTCAACTCATACAGTATAAGTTACTTCACAGATTTCACCTAATAACTGGAATGAAATTGTTTAAAATGGGATTCACTTCAGAAACGTTTTCACATTGCACCCAAAAATAACCCAGACACATTTGTTCATGCCCTTTGGTATTGCACACCAATTAAAAAATTCTGGAAAAATGTCACTGAATCACTATCCATCCTTATGGGCTGTGACATCTCAATGCCTCCATCCCTTTGTTGATTGGGGGATGACAAAACTGATAGGAAAAAGTAACAGCATTGTTTATAATTTAGATACCTTTTGATTAGTATTTTTTTATTTAATTATTATTATTATTATTATTATTAATTTTTTTTTTTTTTTTTGTGCCTCTGGTCCCCAGTAGGCTGTTAAATCCCGGTCCATATCTGGTGTGGTGAAGTTATGGGTGGGTGGATGTGATGTGGGGCTTGTGCCTCCCTGTCGTCTCCCTGTGCTCTTTCCTCCGGGATTTCTTGCCTTGGCTGGTTCTGACTGCATGCCTCCTTTTTTTTATCACATATAAGCTGAAATACATACACACCTATTAAATTTAACAAAGAATATATATATATATATATATATATATATATATATATATATATATATATATATATATATATATATATATATATATATATATATATATACCAAAACTAAGTAACTACCTTACTAACTTAATAAGCAGCAGATTATGAGTTTATTGAGGCAAAAGTTTCAGTTAATACCTAGTTAATAGTGAAAATTGGTCCCCAAACTAAACTGTGACAGTGACAAACAACAACCAACCACAGAACTGAGATTTGCAATTTAGTATATATTGATTTATGTGAGCGTACTGTATGTGTGTAGATAAAGTTGGATGTACTTTTATATCCAGTTTTATATGGAGAGCTGTGCGATAATATAGTTCACATTTTGCACTATATTTGAACATTCATGCAAGTTATATATGCAATATAGTTTACGATGGTTTATGTGAGTGTCCTAAATGTATGAAGGTAAAGTCGGATGGCACCGACACTTGAACTGTCTTTGCTAAAAATCTATGAAATATTTGTATCTGGTAATATGAGTGTCACCCTCGTTGTGGCTTATGTGATGGAAATTCAGAAACTAAAGCCAATGAGTGGGATCATGTCCTACATCCAGTAAAATAATGATCATTTGGGGGGGAACAAAGTGATAAGTCAATTAGCATGTAACAAGCAATTAGACTGTAGTCAATTGCCTGATCTTTAATGAAAATAAAGAGAACATAGGTTGTTAAAAATCACCAACATTACTGTCTTTTTCATGCTGTTCTTGGTCTTCAGTTGCTCAAATCGTCTACGGTGTGCATAAAGGGACATCCTGCATTAGGCCAGATTTGCAAACCTTCTTTTGGCGTAGTAAAAAAAAAAAACAAAAAAATTTTTGTGTGGGTTTTCTTTTGAGAAAATATAGATGTGATGTGTGTGGAGTTTTTTTTGTTTATCTTATTATATTGAGTATTAAAAACAAACAAACAAAAAGGTGCAACATTTATATAGAAATTATCCGGCTGTGTTCTTTAATTTGTGCAGTGTCACACTAATTTGCCCTGTTTAGTAAATCTGGCCCATTGTGATTATCAGTTTGTGTGTTTTACCCACCAGTGTTACATTGATAGGACAAATACAAGTAAACATATGGCACTTCTTTCATGGAAAGAACACAGTGGTTTTCATCATCGGCTTAATTTTACTGTTTTAAATCAGCTCAACTCTAAAAGCCGTTCACATACAAGTCACGTTTGTTCTTATATCAGATCAGATCCTTCCTCTGAGCAAACACATCAAGCAAACAAATATATTCAATACAAATCCATGATGGAGTGCAGAGGGCTGCTGGATGTCTTGAATGCTGAGATGAATTGAGTCATTGCTACAGATGTTTATGTATGCCTCAAAGGCACATTTCATTCAAAGCTTATGGATGAATATGACGAAAGTCTTAATAAATACGAGTATATTTAGAAAGATCACAAAACCACATTAAAAATAATAATAATAATAACAATAAAATAATTTAAAAAATGCCAGAAAGAACAACATTGCATGTTAAAAAGATAATTAATCCAAAATCATTTACTCACCCTCATGTGGTTTCAAACAAGTATGCTGATATTGTTTCCAATTAACAAAAATATAAAATAAAAATAAAATTTAATTTAATTATAATAATAATAATCATCTTTTTGAAGAATCTTTTCACATTTTCTTCCCCAACTGACAGTTTAAAGTTAATAAAATACTAATGTAACAAAAAGCAGCATGAAGGTAATCTATACAACTCATGCACCTTTCTTCTGTCACTGCATCGAAAAGAGTTGCTTTCTTTTATGTTCTAAATAATAATAATAATAATAATAATAATAATAATAATAATAATAATAATAATAATAATAATATTTTTTTTTACAAGATGTAATATAAATCTCAGGTGTCCCCAGAATGCGTATGTGAAGTTTCACCTTAAAAATACAACACAGATAATTTATTATAACATTTTGAAAATGCCTATTTTGAGTGGAAGCTGTTTTCTCAGGACGGGGTCTATGCTAAAATGGTAGTGTCAGTCAGCGGCCGTGGGCGGCGCCTGGAGATTGTGACATCACAATGCTTAGAGAATCAAAACGGCATGTCTAATGAGACTGATTTGGTTTAAAGGGGTCATATGATGTGATTTTAATTGTTCCTTTCTCTTTGGAGTGTTACAAGCACTTGGTGCATAAAGAAGATCTGTAAAGTTGCATAGACTAAAGTCTGAAATCCAAAGATATATTCTTTATAAAAGTTAAGAGTCAACCACGCCTACCTAAAACACCTCATTCTAACACACCACCACGTCTACGTCATGTTATGGGAAGATTTGCATGACGCCGCCCAAATGTTCACGCAAAGAAAGAAGGTGTAACTTCTTGCTGTTGCCGCCGGTGCCATGTCGTGGAGATGCTGTGTGTTTCATTGTGAAAGCGAAACTACTTTGTTTGGCCTTCCAAAAGAGGAGGATATACGCTTCGGCATCCCTAGAGCTGATCTGTGCTGGTCACTGAGGAAATACATCAACTTCACGCTGTGGATCACCTGATCTGTTTCCTGATCCTGGGAGAGTAGACTACAATGCCGGCCGTTCTGACTCACAGACTGTAAGTACTTTTTTTTTTTTTTGTATTCAAAGAATTTGCCACTGATGATTCAAATGCGAGTTTTGAGTAGTGCAGAGTAATGCTTGTTTGTCATTTCTCCGATCACAAATGCAGACATGGTTTTATCATTATGCGGCACGGTGCAACGCAACGTGTAAACAGACAGTATAAGTCATTATAATCAGCAATTACGTCCCCACTGGCTGCAACAAATGCCTCTCTTATAATGGGATTTAATGTTTTTGTCTGGTTGCTCCGGCCGGGACACACATCACAGTAGGGTAAGGGGCATAACATTTCCGTCACACGCTTGAGATATTCGGCCAATCACAACGCACTGGATAGCTGGCCAATCGGAGCACACCTCGCTTTTCAGACCGATGAGCTTTGTAAAAAACTATGTGTTTCAATAAGGCGGAGCATAGGGGAGAAACAATAATGTACAGTATGTGGAAAATAATGTGTTTTTTTTTAACCTTAAACCGCATGAACACATTTTATTACACCAAATACACAAAATAATGTTCTTTTTAGCACCATCATATGAACCCTTTAATGGGGATTAAAAAATAAGCAGTGGGTGGATTTTTATCAATGTAGGATGGTTGTGTTCACAAACTGCCAACACACATTCCCAATATGTTTCACACATACATGTCCAAATAACATGTAAAAGTGTATTTTGCATAATAGGTCCCCTTTCAGGTCCAATTCTAGATATTAACAAACCATTAACTGACTTTCAAAAAAAATTGCTGTTTAGTTTAGGTATTGGGTAGGATTAGGGATGTAGAATATGGTTGTGCAGAATATGTGCTTTATAAGTACTAATAAACAGCTAACATGTTACAAATAGGCATGCTAATAAGTAACAAGTTATTTGTTGGAGTTGGTACATAAGATAAATTGTTATATTTTATGATAATATTAAATATCATTTTGGTTGCAGGGACATGATAACAGGAGTGAAAATAATTAAATAATTTTCCTTTTTGGTTGCAATCTTCTTTTAAGAGCATCCAGCACCTGATGATCTGTACCTGCCAGTCCAGCTTGTAATATCAAGTCACCTGTAATATCAGATAATGCCTGCACACATTTGCTTTCATCAAAATGCAAAACTGGATATACAAGAACGACAACATCGAGAGCACTGATAACGGTCAAATGTGCATTATGTAACCAGGTATACTTTCCCCGTGTTCTTCAATTTAAAGGCTTCATAAATATTTATTTGCTGATGAGGGAACTGCACTTCTTTGTTCATATGGAAATGATTTACTGTGCCTCTAGAATGAGATGACAAAGCTTGATGGAAATGCGTTGAGAGCCACTGAGTGTCCTTCTGAGTCTTCTCTTCATTGGGCGGAAGGTTAATCAATGTGCAGTGGAGCACATCTACTGTAGAGCACAATGAAAGGGAATATGTGCTGCGAGGAGGAAATCATTCTAATCAACTTACACTGTGGCTCAAAGATCTACTGGATGCAAAGATCAGATTGCGTACCTACTGTATGTTTCTGGACATTTTATTTGGAAATACTTTTGTTGCATGCAACATCTAAGCTGTAAATATAATCACACCTGATTGTAAAAAAAAACAACAACAACTCTTCAGTTGAAAAATCTCTGCTATGTTTAACCTGCTTCATAACACAGAGTGAATAAAACAGCTTTGTGTATTGCTGCTCTGTGAATACTCTCTCTAGAATGTGAAAATGTGTTTTTCATGGTTGGTGTGTATCACTAGTGTGCATATATTGTCTTTTTCAAAACACTCAGAATTGCATTTAATCAGAAAAGAGGATCTTTAATTTCATACTTTCATACTGTTAATAGTATTAACAAAATAACCAGGTTTATATATTTATCATCAATACATCCAGTTTGTTTCAAGTTTTAACCAATTAGATACGGCTTGTTCCACAGCTAGCTGTAGTTTGAAATAATTTTTAACTGCATTCATATAATTGTTTTCACAATCAATAGATTTATGCTAATTCTAAGAAAGTTGAATAAATGCATAAAAATTATATTTTAATACAATGAAATAGTTGATTATAACATGCTGTTTATTTATTTATTTATTATTTAAATGTGTGTATAACAGACAAATATGCATCACAATAAGTTAAAATATATAAATATGTACACAATATGTTACGACTGTGTAATCCAGATGGATGGATACACATATACAGTAGTCAACACTTAAAGTGGATCAGAAATTTTCATCAAAGTTCTCCTAAAACCTAAAAATAAATGCATTCTTGTCTTAGGACAGCTTTGATTTCCCTTCAAATGTTGACTAGTGTGTGTGTGTGTGTGTGTGTGTGTATATATATTTTTTTTTTTTTTTTTTTTGAGTTGATGCTGTTTTGATATAACATATTTTATTTTTTGTGTAAGTAAATAAATAAATGAGATGCAATACCTTTCATTTTTTTTTTTTTTTTTTTAAAGTCAAGTCAAGTCACCTTTATTTGTATAGCACTTTATACAATACTGGTTGTGATAAAGCTGCTCTAAGGCCCTTGCACACTGAGTCCGAAATTTTTGCATGTTAAAAAAAATAAATACAATCTCACGCTGTTTCAATTATGTTTACACACTCCCTCCGAAACTTTTGTCTGTCATAAAAAATAAAATAAAAAATAAAATAATGGATCAGGTTCGTTTTTCTGTGTTTTTCGCATCTGTAGCAAGCATTTTGAGAGGTGTTTTGACAATTTAGAGCCACCGTACAAGCAAACGCCAAAATCCAGAATGGCATCTGACAAGTTGATCCACTTATTCTCTGCAGTGCTCCGGCCCTCCAGGAATTGAGTTTGAGACCCGTGGTATAGGTTCGTGCACACTGAGTTCACAGAAATTGGGTGGTTTTCTTTTTAATATGCGGCTCCAGTATCACTAGCAAATCTTCAAACTGAGCCACTGACATCCTGAAGTAAACTTTGAATCGCCCGGGATAATCCTGCAGCTCCTTGATAAGGAGGTGGAACTCTCCTTGGATTGGATTATGGATCCAATATATCCTCTTTCTTTTTCTCTTTTTAAGAAGAGAGAGGACAACAAAAGCATCTTCAACTCCATTTTATATTGTTTTGCCAATTTTTTTTATTTATTTAAATTTTTTTTTTTCACAACAGATTGATTAATACGCATCGGACTCAGTGTGTAAGGTTTGGTAACACTAAGATTATAACTATAGGTATTAGGGAATAATATGCTAAGTTTGGGGAATAAAGGGGTAATAATATGTAAAATTGCAAATGATTTCTACGTGGTATGTATGACCTAACAATAATCTTATATTTGCAAGCGATTTAGCAAAAACATACACAGTGTACATTTTTATAGCCTACAAATAAAACACGCTGATAATTGTTTAAATCCAAACGCTCGGTTGAGACTCGGTTGTCTTGATATGACCCTATTTGGTTTGATATCAGTAATAATTACCCAACGGTGCTGGGTTAGGAATGTGGAGTACATGAACGAGAGCATGCAGCAAGTCACGTAAGTTCAAACGTGAACGGTTCTGTGTGCAACAAAATCCGTGACTGTGGTGCTTAAGACGGGAACATGTGTCGAAAATAGGAGAAAACTCATCTAAGAGCAGACAAGGGACAACTTTGAAACTATCTGGAGTGTGTTCCTTAAAAACAGGTGAGGCGCTTGAGCAAGGCACCGAATCCCCAACTGCTCCCCAGGCGCAGCAGCAATATGGTTGCCCTCCGCCCTGGGTGTGTGTACTGTGTGTTGTGTGTGGGTACTTTGTTTGGGTAAATGCAGAGCACAAATTCCTTTACACAAACATACTAGAAGTCATAATGTCTACTTTGATTGTGCAGGTTTTCACATGTACTCTTGACATTGTAAAGATGAGATTACTCCCGCTGTGATTCCACTGGAATATATAGAAATAGAAATAGAAAAAAAAAAAAAAATCAAATTACACAATTTGGTTTGTCAAGATTAAACATACCAAAAATGATAGTCAAAGCATGTAATAAATGTAATAGGTTGTCGGAAGTCTTCATGATTAGATACACATGAAGTCATTTGTTTGTCACATTTCCAAAATCCTTATTGAATTGCAGTGGATCGTTTGGGATGAACAGCTCGTGATTCCATCTGTCAATAAGTCAATAGAATACAGGACTGTACATGAGAATTACTTTCAAAATCAATATTGCTCTCCATGTTCATGTAATGTTTGATTTCATGGATGTGTCATGTCGATGTGACCTCTTGACACAAATGCCCCAGATCAATGGCCTCTGCCCTCCGTGCACTCGTCTATAACAATCCCTCCATCATTGCTGATGGACTAAAATAATAGTAATGCTTACAAGGTCACGTAACCTCTGCTTTGCTCTCATACATTTGTTTCTGGAGATTGTCTCTGTAATTCAATAAAAAAAAAAAAGATGAATTAATTGACCTGATCTATTGCGCCTGTAAGAATAAGAGCATGAGGATGAGACAGATTCAAAGTGCTAATCTATTGCAGCTTCTATAATTTTTTTATTTTTTGCACACCATGCAATTCATCATTTTTGACAGAGGCAGTCAAACCATTGTCTTGCGTATTTGTGTTATTCATTTACCTCCGCCTGTATTGATCATGCTGGTCCGTCTCAATCTCTTACCCAGAGAAAGAGGATATATGCGCCCAAGGGTTAAGTGCGTAAAGTTGACTGTCCTTATCCTAGAGGTCTGCGGAGGCTGCAGTGGTTTGACAGGTCGTCTGTGCTGCTTAAACTGTGGCTTTGTGTGTATTTTGAGTGTGAGTTAATGGAGACTCAAGAGCTCATATTTGAATCCTAGTGAGCTGCCGGGTTAGAAAGCATTTTATGACAGTATAGGTAGCTGTTAACCTAATGCTGCCTTTTGAGATATTTTGTTTTGACCAAATTCAGCAGTGAGGTTTGCAGATCCAATGCTTTGAAAAATCTCATTATCGACAAAAAAATTGTTATTTTACCAAATATGTGTTTAAAGTATTTTTATGCTTATTAGAGGATTGCATTGTCATCTTAGCTACAGGCTAAGATCAGAGTCTATTCAACTGCATGTCAAGACTTATGTGCTTGTATAAGGTTTTTAAACAGAGCTTATGTTTTAGGCTGCAGGTACATACAGTAATTAAATGATTCTTGTTGATTGATAAATTTAGAGGATTTTATAAGGTGTCTTAATAATCCTTTTTAATTACAAAACAAAAAAGATCTTCCACCAAGGTGGTTTCCAAAAAGAAGAACAAGTTAGTAAACTTTTGGAAAGACCAGTTATTGTGGAAATCATATAATTTAAAATAATATAATTAAGTGTGAATTAAATTGAATGTGTTCAGACACTTAATTGTGTGTTAACTGCAATTAAATTGAAATGCATTATGGTTATATTAACTAACTTCTAAATGAACTGACAAGCATGAATGGTAAATTAAAATATAATTGTCATTTCTATTGAAACTTATATGTGGTGTTTAAATATATTTGTGATTGCACTTTTGTAATAAGGTTGAAATTTAGTAAATTTAATGTCAAATGTAATATTGAATAACATGCAGTTAAAAATATAATAAAGTACATTACACATGCAATATGTTTTTTTTTAATTTGTCATTATTGCAAAGTGTGTGTTTTTTTGTTTAAGTGTATTAAGAAACAGTCATGAGAGTGTAACTCAACTCTTTAAGTGGCCTTGTATTTCACTAATATCACATTATCTAAAAGGAAAGATAAAAAAAAGAAAAATAAAAAAAAAACCTTTTAAGATTTTAACTACACCGCAAGTGCATATTCTGGGCAATTACTGTAAGCACACTTTTGGACGTTTGCAAGCACTTACAGGCCATTTAATGAAGACTTCATGCTTCCATATAAGGATTTAAAGTGCGTTTTTTGTGTTGACAGACAGTTTGTGTTGGCTGAAATACTTCCATTGACTCCCAACCCACCAGACAGAATCAGTCCATCACATTCATGATTGATTTCTGTCTATCCAGTGAAAACTTGAGTTTTTACTCACTTTCTGCTGCAGTGACTCACTACCTCGAGTCTCCAGAGTGACTGTCTCCTCCCTGCAGTTTCCACAGTTATCTGCAACTGTTTTGTCCAGCCAGACACAGAGCTTTAATGCCCAGAGATAAGCGAAATATGGGTGTGCAGGTCTGGATATGAGGCACACTGAGAGCAGCTGAGGGCTCAGGAGATCTCAGCAGAGAAGAACATCACTGCTGTTGACATTTTTACCATTTTTACCAGGGAACTGAGGAGCTATGCGCAAATAAAAGACTAGCCTGATCCAGAGATTCCTGTGACATCTCTGATGTCAGACTGGGGCCGGGTAACTGACAGTTGGCCCACACAAAACCCCTTGGGCCGAGTGGACGTCTGGTACAATGGCAGCAGTATTGCAAGATACATTGAAACTCAAGATACAAGCTACTCAGAATTCATTGAAGCTATTAAAAGGAGTGAAACATCCAAAAATGAATGATGTCATTTCTTAGGCACCCTCAAGTTGTTCCAAACCTGTATGAGTTTCTTTCTAACTCTCATTAGAGTATTAGTAGATTGTCAGTTTAGGGTTAGGGTTGGTAGAATAAATGTGCATGTTCTTTCGAAGTTACTCATAGTTAGTAAAACGTCTGTTGGGGAACTGTCAAAATAAATTGTAAGCAGATTTAAAGCAAACAGTCTGCCAATACTCTAATGACTGCTAGCTGACATTCCCTTTCAGTCAGTCACGTTCAACGTTACGTCAGTGAACGTTGAACGAATCGGGGATCTCGCTAGAGAGACGAATCGCCTTCGAGTGTTAACAAAACAAGCCAATGAATGTCGCTTCAACACTTTGGTGTTTTCTCAACTAAAAGAAATTCCTAAGAGAGCTCCACGAGTGATGGGGCATATTTTTAAAGATGTCTTTCCACTCGTGCGTTTCTTGTTGATGTGGTTTATTGGTTTAGTATGTTGGGTCGGATATTTGCATCTCGTGCCTGGGCATCGAGCACGCTGAGGCAGCGTTCGTGGATGAGTCATGTTCTGCTTGTGGGAACATGACCATCGCGATGTTGCGATTGAGGCTCCTCTTCTTCAAATGGGGAGGAGTCCCCCTCCCCATGCCTCATTCTAGTTCCTCCTTCAGAAGGAGGGCTTCTGCGGTTCATGGTCAGGGCGATCTGAGGGTCACAGTGAGGGCTTCCCCGCCGAGCGAGTCTCCATGGGCCCCTCACTCCTCCAGCACATCGTACCCTCTGGTGTACCGCGATGCAGATGCGAGGCCGCGGTCAGGACGGGGCCCAGCACTTCATCCGGCCCACCAGCAGATGACCTGATGACGATCACTGCATCGGGGGACGAGCTAGGCTCTGGAGATGAAGATCCGGCTGCGCTGCCTCCTTCTGGGAGAGCGGCGTTGCCCGAGTCAGATCCAGAGCTGACTGCTTTGCTTGCCCTCGCCGCCGAGAGCGTTGGGCTGCCATGGAAGGCCCCTCCATCTCCCGAACACTCAAGGCTGGACAATTGGTTCTTGGGGGTGCTGCACGCCGATCGTCGGCAGCCACCTCCAGTTCCATTCTTCCCGGAAGTGCATGAGGAGGTTACTAGGTCCTGGAGGGCACCTTTTTCTGCCCGAAACAGATCTAGTGCCTCCTCTGTCCTCACTACCCTTGACGGCGGGGTAATCCACGCCTCCCATCCAGGGCCTGTAAGTTCTCGTCCGCACTGACGGCCAAGGCTTACGGAGCTGCTGGACAGGCCACCTCTGCCCTGCACGCCATGGCCCTCCTGCAGGTCTACCAGGCCAAGGCATTAAAGCAGCTGCATGAGGGTAGTTCTGACCCAGGTGCCATGCAGGAGCTGCGCAATGCGACGGACCTTGCCCTACTGGCGACGAAAGTCACAGCGCGGTCCCTGGGTCAGACGATGTCCGCACTAGTGGTCCAGGAACGCCACCTTTGGCTTACCCTGGCAGATATGAGGGAGTCCGACAAGCACCACTTCTTGGACTCTCCGACCTCCCAGGCTGGCCTCTTCAGCAATGCGGTGGAGAGCTTCGCCCAACAGTTCTCCACTGCGCAGAAGCAGATGGAGGCAATCAAGCACATCCTGCCCTGGCGGCCCGCTGCTGCCACCACCCAGCCGCCGGCCACAGCCCCTCCGCCTGCTCATCGCCGAGGGTGCCCTCCTGCTGCCTCCACCTCCGCTCCAGCCCGGCCTCAGCAGAAGCCTTCACGACCACAGCATGGAGCTGGCACCAGGAAAGCGGCGCAGCCCGTCTCTGCCCCGACCAGGATACGTGCACTTAAGTGCTTCTCAGTTCAGTTTCCCTCTTGGCGAACCCTGTTGAAGTTCCTCCCGCACCCTCGGCAGTCAGGCCCAGCACTCGTGTGTATGCCCAAGGTCAGCCCTTGTGTTGGGCTAGGTGCCCGTGTGTAGTGATTCCCCCTTCGGGTGATCCCACATGTGTATTCTTCCATGGTACGGCTTCCCTCACGGTAAGCCTGTGTCTTTCCCTGGCAGAGATTTCTCTGCTGTCTCTGCTATGTAGTGATCTCACCCCAGGCAGGCTGAGTCTACCGCAGGGATTTACATATGTAGCACTGCCCTATGGCCAGTCCATATGTGTAATTTCCACAAGTTACCTCCTATGCGCAGAATGTGGTTCCGTAGCGTTCCCCTACTTGGGTACGCTTTCCCAGTGTTATCCAATCCCACTGTACAGAACAGCAGTGGCTGGTTCCTCTGCTTAAGCCCTGTCCTATCTTCCACCCCAGCTGGTGTGGGGGGACTTGCCAGCTTTCGCAGGGCACTGGAGGGGGTCAGCAATAGTGGTGCTTTCCATACGGATCCCGATTCGTCAGTCACTGACGTAACGTTGAATGTGACTGACTGAAAGGGAACGTCTCGGTTACGTATGTAACCCTCGTTCCCTGAAGGAGGGAACGGAGACATTACGTTCCGTCGCCACAGTTGCTGTACCACCGTTGTACGGCAGAGGCACTCAGTCTCAGCTCCTCAGCGAAAAACTGAATGTTTGACTGCACGCGCTCTCCTTATATACCCGCGCTGCGGGGCGGGGTGCGCGATGCAAATCTCGCACGACAACATTCATTGGCTTATTTTGTTAACACTCGAAGGCGATTCTTCTCTCTAGCGAGATCCCCGATTCGTATGTCTAAGGTATACTGAATTTGGTCCTCCAGTATCACTGTTTTAATGCATTGAATATGCATTTTAGCGTCTTGCATGAGCACATCTGCTTGCATGTGTACAGTGTACATTATTAATAATGTGTCTGCTGAATTTGGTCTTTCAATATCACTGTCTTAGTACATTAGTATTTAGTACAAACCTGCTAAATATAACTGACAATCAGAGAAAGAAAGCCCTGTTTTGTTGTCCAAGTGGGCATTCATATACTGGTGTTCCGTCACATGAAAACTATAAGTAACCATCAGATGATATATACAGTACAGGTCAAAAGTTTGGAAACATTACTATTTTTAATGTTTTTGAAAGAAGTCTCTTCTGCTCATCAAGCCTGCATTTATTTGATCAAAAATACAGAAAAAACAGTAATATTGTGAAATATTATTACAACTTAAAATAATCATTTTCTATTTGAATATACTTAAAAAAAATATATTCCTGTGATGAATGCAAAGCTGAATTTTCAGCATCATTACTCCAGCCTTCAGTGTCACATTTAACATCCAGTCTATCACATGATCATTCAGAAATCATTCTAATATTCTGATTTATTATGAGTGTTGGAAACAGTTCTGCTGTCTAATATATTTGATGAATAAAAGGTTAAAAAGAACTGCATTTATTCAAAATAAAAATACAAAATTCTAATAATATATATTCTAATAATATATTTTCTTTACTATCACTTTTTATCAATTTAACACATCCTTGTTGAATAAAAGTATTGATTTTATTTAAAAAAAAAGAAAGAAAAGTTAGTGACCCCCAAATTACTGACCAGTAGTGTATATTGTTATTACAAAATATTTATATTTTAAAAACATAGCTTTTTTTTTTTTTTTTTTAGTATTTTATTCATCAAAGTATCCTAAAAAAGTATCACATGTTCTGAAAAAATATTAAGCAGCAGAACTGTTTCCAACTTTGATAATGAATCATCATATTAGAATGATTTCTAAAGGATCATGTGTTAATGATCCTAAAAATTCAGCTTTGCATCACAGAAATAAATGATAATTTAAAGTATAATAAATTTAAAAACAATTATTTTAAATTGTAATAGTATATCACAATATTAAATTTTTTCTGTATTTCTGATCAAATAAATGCAGGCTTGATGAGCAGAAGAGACTTCTTTCAAAAACATTAAAAATAGTAATGTTTCCAAACTTTTGACCTGTACTGTATATATATATATATATATATATATATATATACTGTATATATATATATATATATATATATATATACAGATCTCTGTTATCTCAACTGAAAAGATACATTTACCCTGAATACCCTAAATGAATCAGACGTTCCAACACTTGACATGAGAGATTTTAGGAGAGCGTGTTTCATTATTGTTTCCTCAGCTGTATAGTGCAATACAATGTGACATAAAAACCAGGAGTGTGTTGTTTTGTGAGCTACACAGCTACTCATGGGATAAAGCAGCTTGTCACTGGAAAGGATACAACGTTTTAAAAGCAACTGAAACTAAAAAAAAGTTAGTAGTTAGTTACTATCCAGCTCTGACAACAGTTTATTGTTAATTTTGAATGTGAAAAGTTTTGCAGTACAGTTTATTGTTAATTTTGAATGATATATATATATATATATATATATATATATATATATATATATATATATATATATATATATATATATATATATATATTGGGTTTTGTTTTTTTATTTATTTTTTTGTTAATTTTGAATGTGAAAAGTTTTGCAGTATATATGTGTGTGTGACACGTCCAGTTCACACTGTACCCCAGAATTAAAAGAAATTAAGGGTTTTTAGTTAATTTGTTTTTACAATTAAGATTTCTTTGCACTGTCACATTATTGTTATGACAATTAAAGGTGCAATCTCATTATTTTTTGATGCTCTGGTCAGTATCGCATATGCCTTAGCTTTGCACTATGAATGTGTGTGATTTGTGTGAAATGTCATTAAATTGCTGTTATGGTGTGGATTTGCATCAGACATTGGCAAAGAATACAGGTTGATCGTCGGTTGGTCTAAAACTTATTGGTCACTAGACCATAAGTCCCGCTGTGACGACTGCCTTTGATATTTTAAAACAGAAAAGAAGTTATACTTCTAGGGTTTCCATTCAGTAAATCCATTAACTCAGAGATGCAGATGTGTTTATACCTCAGATACTACAGCAATTATGCAAATAGGCTTTCAACAGGAAATCAGATGAAAAAAAAAAAAAAAATCGTCTGGTGTGACACCGGCATTAGCAGTCTGCAACAGTAAATTAATTTGCTATGTGAAAGCGTTTAATAACAGACAGGTTTCTGAGATAAAGTGAGCAGTATTTGGCTGCTCATATATCTTCCCTTGTGAGGCAACCTACTAAAATAAAACAACTTTTATATGTATGTCATTTTAAACATTTCTCAAAAATACTTTTTTATTTTATTTTTTTTTTTTATTTTTACAAGTAACATGCTATTAATGCTATGCATGATATACAGTGCACCTTTGCCTATCCCGCAACATACTTAGAATTATCATTAATGTAAGACATTTCAGGCTGCAATACAGTGTTTTTCGCTCTACCTGTCCAGCAGGTCCTGTAATGCAATTCAATGGCCTTTCTGTAACTCAAAACGTGGAGCATGATGAAAGTCATGGGTTCCATTCCTAGTGAATGCATGAATTATTATTATTATTATTATTATTATTATTATTATTATTATTATTATTATTATTATTATTATTATTATTATTATAAATTAGTGTTTTTTAATTGTCATTCATTCATTCAGAGAGATGCATTATGAACAAATACACATTGTGAGCAAGGGCCCAGTTCTTTAAATGTCATCTAGCTTATTTGAGATTATATGAAACATGGCAGGTCTTCTGATTTCTCATCATAATTCCAATTTTCTTAGCGCTAGTTCATTTTTGTGTTGTTGTTTGTTTGTTTTGTTTTTCATATTCATGTGCAGATTTGATTACAACTTCTGACTTGTATTGCTCCACTATAGCTCAAACACTCAAACATGGCACTAGCGACACCAACGTCATGGGTTTGATGAATGCATGAACTGAAACCTCAAATGCAATTTAACATGCTTTGAAAAATGGAAATAGAGAAACCAAAGTAATGGGTTTTATGAATGCGTTTTATACGTACACCAGTAATGTGATGACACTGGCAAGGAAGAGAGAAAGTTGTAAATAAATATGTAAATGTTTGTCACATTTTCCCAAGTTATTTTCAGTTCCATAATTGTTGGCGTTGTTATAGACTTGCTTAATTCTCTCTCTTTCAAAAACATGGATTACATTTCAGTTTAACCATGACTATGAAAACAATACCACTACAGCTTTACGAATCAAACAAACACAATCATTACCGTGTTGTTGATTATGGCATCTTATTGCAGCAAAACAGATTTAAAAACACTAAAAAAAGGCTCATTTCGAAACTTGTATAGCTGTGTCACAATAAACAAACGAGCATAGCTTGAACTGTTTTATGGACATCTGTACAAACAATGTAATTGAGCATGTAAATGATGAATTGGAGCCTTTTTCCTGCATTAATACTTTACTTTCTTAATTAAGCATGTGAACATTGTGCTGCTCATTTGTATTTTTTGCCATTCCTGTCTCTTCCCTTCATCCCGATTGGAATAATATAATTTGAAAAATTACAGAAATGAAAGTGCATTTCACAGTCTACTGAAGCAAGACAAGCCATTTGAAATTAATCAAAACATAATATAGTTTACAATGTGGTAAAGTAGCACTGCTGGTTGAAATGAGGCAGATTTGTTTTCCCGCCACACCGCGTCTCATGCTTGTGTCTCTATCTGTGATCCATTCCACTTTAAAGGTGAATGTAATTCTGGGATGTTGGTAAGTGGAAGTTTCCTCATGTCATGGTTTATAGTTCTGTCTGGGCTGAGAGAGCGGCTTGTTTGGAGCATTTCAGAAAAGCACAAATTTCCATCTGATATTGAGTCATTGAGCTGGAGTGGATCTTCAAAGTTGATCGTGTCCCAGAGGTTCTCTTCACACTCTATGAAATCTCTATGACTTAAACTTCTGAGTGTGCCACAAACCACAAGTCTGCTGCAAGCTTTATTAGGGAATGGTACTATATTCATGTCAGTGGGTGTTTCACAATCCATGCAATGTCACAATATAGGCTTACTGGAAAAATGTGCCTCTACCTACATTTTTTGCTAAATTAAAAAAACATACCTGTACATAGACTGTCTGTCCAAAACAATTTTAGGACTTAATCATTATTGCAGTGATTAATATGTTTCTGGCATGTTGTATGCTTTGCAACAATTATTGTAATCCTTACTGATGTAGTGTCTAGCTTTATTATTATCGCAAACAATCATGTCTAAAGACATACCTATGTATATTATCCATTATGACAATGCCAAGATTATTCAGGCTTAAATTATGAAAGATTGGTCCTCACCTTAACCCAATTTAAAGTCTTTGGGATGTGCTGGAGTCGATGAAATACTGCCCATCCCAAAAAAAAGTTGCACACTCTAATATTTCACTGCACAGCCTTTAGCTTTGCTTGTGCTTTCATTGTGGCATTGTTTCGACAACGTTATGCAACATCACAACATTTATTTCCATCAAGAATTGCATACATTTTTGGTTGAGCTCTTGTATTGATAATGGGAGAGTTGAACAACTCTGTTAAATCAACTCCAGCAGCACATGCTAAAGAGTTTCAATAGGGTTCAATAGGCTGCTGAGTGGTTTGCAATTGTAGCTCCATGTATCTTTGTTTTTTTCTGTTGGAATCTTGGAATCTCTCTTACTCTCTGTTGTTTAAACTGATAAATTATTACTTAATTCTGAGCATACTTCTGACATTATCTATCAAACTAATTTGACATTGTATGCTTTTCATCTAAACTGCTAGTGCAGCACGTTAGCATTCTGTTAGCCTGTTAGCTTAACTAATGACACTTTTCCACTGCATGGTATGGCTCGGCACGGCTCAGTACAGTATGCTCGGCTCGGCATGGTTTGCATTTCCAATGCAGTTCAGTATCGCTTTAGAGTGGGTGGGATTATTCACGTCGTTATAGTTGTGCCGCCTCTACTGCCACGAAACTATTAATTCCGTGTCGCCCCATCAAGCTCTCGCTGGATCCGCTCCTCTGCTATCAACAAGAGGAACATCTGAACTTCCTCAACAGACAACAAAACTTTTTGGTTGTTAAATAGGTGCGCTCGTTCAAAACAGTTGCATTTGATCCTGCGCTGGCTGTGCTGATTTAAATCTACTGTTTTTAACGATAATCTTTTGTGTTTGTGTAGCAATTTCAGTGACACAGGTAGTGATGATTCTTTCTGGCCAATCTGTGATCAGCAGAGTTTACACGTCACGTTTTGGTAATGGTATGGTTCACTTGGAACCTCAACCGAGGTGGTGCTAAAAAAGTACCAGGTACCAGGTACTGTACCCAGTGGAAAACCCCCCAAAAGTGAACCATACCAAGCCGTACCGTGCCGTACCATGCAGTGGAAAAGCGCCATAACCTGGACCTCAGCATATAGAGACACTTTCACCTAAATATAATACTATAGAGACTGGGTCTGTTCCCCGAACTAGCAAAAAAAATTTTTAAAAAAATAAAATCCAAACCAATTTAAGGGCAACAATTTAAATGTTCAAAAAAAAAAAAAAAAAAAAAAAAAAAATATATATATATATATATATATATATATTCGGATTATAACTTAGATGTGCTCTGTTTGACAGAAACCTGGCTAAAGCCAGATGATTACATTATTGTAAATGAGTCTACCCCTCAAGATTACCGTTATAAAAATGAGCCATGTCTAAAAGATAAAGGGGGAGTGTAACACAGTTCATAGATCTGGAAGGAGGAGGTGGGAACCGGCAAACATTTAACGATTTTAATAATAAAATAAACACAAAATAGCGCAACAGCCCCTGATGTATGACTGCTGCACACAAACACAACCAAAACACAAAAGTCCAGAAAAAAAAAAAAAAAAAAAAAAATCATCTTCTGATTCCTAGACACACTGCCGCTCGGCCCTCCTCCAGTTGGGTAAACTCTTCCGCGATGCCTGGCCGTGTCACTGGATAGCCCTCGGTGGACAGACAGTCAATTAATTTATTTATTTATTACTCAGGAGTCGTTGTTTTGTTATGGCTCTCACAGGGAGGTGTTACTACAATTTATGGTAATATTTTCCATATTTCTGGGAGCTCTGGTTTCAAGTATAATTCGTTTGAAGTAATGGTGCTTCATATAACATTATCTAGACAAACAGGGGATAAATTTCCTGTGACATTTGTAACGGCTACTTTTTACAGTCCACCAGGGCTTCATCAAATAATTTGCTGATTTTCTGTCTGAGTTAGTGCTGGCTGCAGATAAAGTCTTAATTGTTGGTGATTTTAATATCCATGTTGATAATGAAAAAGATGCATTGGGATCAGCATTTATAGACATTCTGAACTCTGTTGGGGTCAGACAAAAATGTGTCAGGGCCTAAGTATTGTCGTAATCATACCTTAGATTTAAGACTATCACATGGAATTGATGTTAATAGTGTTGCAATTATGCAGTAGATCGATGATATCTCATTTATTTATCATTATCTAGTCTTGTGTATAGCTAAAGATGCTAACTTTACTCTTTAGTACAAATATGGTAGAACCATTATCTATACAACAAAACACTGCTTTGTAAATAATCTTCCTGACTTGTCTAACTTCCTCAGCAAATCCAGTAGCTCAGAAAAACTTGATGTTCTAACAGAAACTGTAGACTCTCTCTTTCCTAGATCTTTAAATATGGTTGCTACTTACACTTAAAGAAGATTAAGGAAAACAGTTTTTTTTTTTTTTTTTTTTTTTTTTTTAGCTTTTGTAAAGCACTTTGGTCAACACCAGTTGTTTTTAAATGTGCAATAAAAAAATGCATTATATTGTATTGTATTGTAACGAGCACACTCATGCCTTAAAGAGGGCAGCCAAGAAAATAGAGCACAGCTGGAAGAAAACAAAACTAGAGGTATTTTGTATTGCATGGGGAAAAGTGCTTCTACTTATAGGAAACCTCTAAAAACTGCTAGATCTGCTCACTTTCCATCTTTCTTAGAAGAAAACAAACATAACACCAGGCATGTATTCAATTCAGTGGCTAAATTAACAATAATAATAAAAAAAACCCTTAACCAGTTTCAGACATTTCCCAACACCAGAGCAGTAATGACTTCATGAACTTCTTTACTTCCAAAATTGATACTATTAGAGATAAAATTCTAATCATGCAGCCGTCAGCTACATTATCATATCAGACAGTGCACTATAGATCCCCTATGGAACAATTTCACTCATTCGCTACTTTGGGAGTGGAAGAAGTATGTTAGACCCTATTCCATCTAAGCTACTAAAAGAGGTGCTTCCGTAAGTTATAGATCAGTTTCTGAATATTATTAATCTGTCAATGCCATTTTCTTTCAAAACTACAAGAAACGATAGTATCCTTTCAGCGATGTTACTTCATAGAGAGAAATTGTATCTGTGAGGATTTCTAGTTAGGATTTAGACTGTATCATTGAACAGAATCTGTGTTACAAATGACCTGATGATGTCTCTATTAGTGCTACGGGATCGTATAGCTGCATTCGACACCATCGACCACAACATTCTTTTGAGTAGACTACAAAATTATGTATTTAATGAATACACTATTAATAAAATTGCATTGGCATGATTCAACTTTTACTTAAATGACCGTCATCAATTCGTAGCAGTGAATGAAGAGGTATCATATCGATCACAAGTACAGTATGGAGTTCCACAAGGCTCAGTACTATGACCACTGCTTTTCACGCTTTACATTTTTTCCAAATACTACAGAGCATTAACCTTAAAGTGCAGCTAACTGGACACTTCATTTTGAAACTGCCACGATATGTACAACAAACAACACAACACTTTCTTTTATCATATTGATGTTGCTGCAGTTTTACACAGACTTACTTTCCCCTTCCCATCTTTCCCAGGAACACCAAGGGCAAAGTGACTGTAAAGCAAGGCCTCTCAAGGCATACTGCTCTAATCTATCGATGTTATGCTTTGTGCTGAATAAAAACAGGTGTCATGAATAACAAAAACCTGCACTGTAAAACCCCATAAGTTCAAAATACTGAATTTTTTTGTGGACACCAATTACCTCAAAATATTTAAGTAAACCAACTCAAATTTAATATTGCAAGTTTCAATTAATCCAAACTTAAAACGTTTATATTTCATTTTATAAAATGTTTAAGTATACTATACTTAAAATTGCTGTTTACCATAAGTAATGTTTTAATTTATCCAGACATAATTACTTTAATGCAAAAAATACTTGATTTAATAGAAATAAAAAAAAAAAAAATAAATAAAAAAATAAATAAAAAAAAAACCTCTTATGCATGACTCATAGGCTAATGAAATGATACTGTGTATAATAACCATTAATACATTTAGAAAAAAACTCTGAAAATGACTGTTTTACCTGTGCTTCAATCTGAAGTGAAGGCCATTTCTCTAAGGTCTTCACCAATAGATTTTTTTTAAAACAATCTCCTGTCAACGAAGGGCAAAGGTCTTCTGCATAAGATTTTCAATCAACAATAGGTTGGCATTTTCAGAAACAAGGAGGACAAAATACGGTGTAACTGAGCTCTTAACTGGCTGGTGTCACACCATCTGTCAGGCTCTGGAAAATCAAATGTGTCTGCATGCTCAGATTGAAAAGGACCCTCAACATCAAGGTCAGCAGTGCTTATCACTATCATCTTTTTCAGTCGACACAATGTCATCACAAATGTCTAAACTTCCGGCATGTTTTTTTTTTTTTTTTTCATTAAATGAAGAATAGACATTTGTGCGGTAGCCACAGTTCTTAAATGGGCATTTTACAGATTCATGTTTTTTTAAGTGTTTCCTAAAATGAGTGAACATTGTTGCCTCTGAGAAGGGCTGTTTAAAGTCACACAATAGACAAGAAAAAAAGTGCATGTTCTGCTTGTGCTCCTTCACTTTGCACCAGTTCTATGTCTATTTGTGACTTCTTGATAAATAAATTTTCGGTGCAATAAATGACTGAAATGTACAAATACAATGTTATATAGACAAGACAAAGGGCTAATTTGTGAATAATTGCTATGCTGTAAACGGTAGTGACTAACAGTTGAATAACTGTGCCCTGGTGTCTGAGCAGACAGGACACAACTTGCATTTCCACTCCATTTAAGTTACCTCAATTGTTGAGGCTGATGGTTGAGGCTCTATTCAGCAAGCATCAGTGTCAGCAAATATCCAGTTCACACTGCAAGTGAAGAAAAAATTATTACATTTCCAGTATTAGTATTAGAGTGTCAGTATGTTATAGTATTTCCAGTCAGTCAGATTTCAGTGTAAATCGTGGACATTACTGCCACCACTTCATTTGCATGCATGCAGGAATAAAATCACATTTACTATATCAGGGCACTTACAATAAACAACAGCAACACACTTTCAAAGTGTAAAACTGCCACTGACTGAAAAGAGTTACCAGCCAACATTAACATTACTTCCCTACTTGCTTGACGTTAACACAACACGTGATGCGTACTGTATATAGCATTCAAAAAGTGCGGGAAGCACTTCATAAACATTTTCTTCATTATATACTCTTGAAACATTAAAAAACTCAAATTAGAAAACTTTCACAAGTTATTTTGATTACTTACAAGTTGTTCCGTGTGCTGAAACCTGCTGCGTTCAAGTTTCTGCCATGTTGAATGGATTCTTTGAACGTCCATCAGAGCAATGCCACAACAAACGACATGATGAAGATGACGTCATTTACGCCGCGGAGTCTGTATACTTAAAACTATTCAGTGACGTAGTGATGTTTACTCAAAAATAATGAGCTCCAGAAAAAATAAAACTAAACTGCTAGTTCAGAAAACGTTATTGTTTTAAGTAGCATTAACTATGTAACAGATTTTAATTGTACTGTTCTCAAATTAAGTTAGTAGTACTGTTCGGGTTTACAGTGTGGGCCCAAAACGAACACTGAGCATTTATTTTGCTAAACCTAACTGAAAGAAATCTTTAAGTACAGAAACAGTAAATCAAACCCGTCACACTGATTGCAAAATGATTTGCTTCCATAACACCGTCATCACTCTATCCCAGTGCTGCTCATAAGCTCTTGACATCCAAGTGAAAAGAGCCTCTTATTTCCTCGCTTCCATCAATCTCATTTTAAGACCCAGCACTCTATAAATACTATGAGGGCTGCGGTCTATTGAGTCACTGTTCGTTCAGAGCTGCGGGCAGACGATGACAGCTAGAGAATGCCAGGGGCACTAAACCCCTCTGCCCTCGGCCCACACCCCCAGCTAAGAATAAGAATGATGTCCCCATTCCTCCAGCCAAACTTGGAATCCAGAGCGGGAGATTAGTGGAGTCTGCATGCTATTCCTGACATCTCTCATCCGCTCCTTGGGAGAGAGAACTCTCTCCACTCCGTTCTGCACGGCTGGTCTATTTCTGCAGCTTGACTGGTTTGCGATCGTGGCCGTGAATCCGCTGTACCTGTTTATCCCGTGGCAGCTTACATGAGAGTTTGCGCACAGTTTATAGGAGCTTTTTTGTCCTGCAGGCTGGATTGGGTATGTTTACTCTGTGCTGTTAAGCCGTGCAACTCTAGTACCCGGTGTTTCTTCGGGACGACCTCGTACTGGGCAGCTCGGAGACTCCAAACCAGATGATGACCTCAACTCAGATCGGCTTTGTTTTGACTCCAGGCCAGACTGGCAGTCTAGTCTTTGCCAAATTTCCTATTTGGAGCTGAACACGAGCAGGATACGAAATAGGTCCTTGCAAAAATAATAATAATAACATATAATATCTATATATATATATATATAATATTTTTTTTTTTTTTCATCGAGTGGTCACTGCGAAAGGATGCAAACATCTGATTGTGAACCTCAGGAGGTCAAAGTACTACAATCTGTTTTGTTTCTCTTCACATTATAAGGCGCTGGCACTTTTATGCAACCCTGTTACCACACCAAATAAGCTTTGTTTAATATGTGTCTTTCTTTTGTTTTCCATCTTTAAAACCAGGAAAGAATGGATGATTGTTATTTTGTAGTTATTGATAAACATATAGATCCAATTAAGTATTCTTTGGCCTTTTTTTTTTTTTTTACAGACATACATTCCTTAAAATAATGTACCTAAGAGCAAAGTGATTCATTCATTCATTCATTCATTTTACTGGACACTTAACATTGTATCTTAACTACAATCAAATGAAAATATAATACAGATTAAATTTGTATTATATGTAATTAGATGAACATTTTTGACTCACTTAAGTAGGACTTTATTTGTAATATCATAAGTACTTCTGTTGTCTTTAAAATGTGGAAAAAGTGGTCTGCTTAATGAATTGACAAACAATTATGGTAAACTAGAATGGCATTTCTATTGAAACATATGTCATGTATTTAAATATTTGTAATGATGAAGTTGTTATATATATATATATATATATATATATATATATACTGTATACGTACATACATACATGCATATATCAAATAATAAGTACTTTACATGTGCTTTACTCTGTTCCTCAACACATCAGTTATACTTATAAGATCTGTGCTCTCTTTAAGTCACTTAAGTGGCCTTTTATTTAATTAATATTATATTATTTGGAAGTACAGATTGTTTTTTTTTTTCATATTTGTTTACAAAAGATGTATTTAAGAGTTTAAGTACACTAGTTGAAGTGCAAGTGTAAGAATTGTAGTGGACATTAAATACAGATAAGCACACTTCCTTTTAACAAGGAAAATTATGTGACAACAGAGCAACAAAAAAACAGCTGTTAAAACACAGCTAAAAAAAAGTTACTATGATGAACAGAATATAAGTTCAACAGATGTCAAAATTGGTATTGATGAAATTGAGTGTAGAAAGCATCTGCTGCAATAATATATATATATAATTTTCTTTTTTTTTTAATTTATATGTCTTTTTATTTATGTATGTTTAAATATTGTTTTTTTTAGCCAGAATTTCTCTCATTGATTCCTTTATGACCCATACTACAGCTCAAATCAGTATGCATTTGACACAGTCACGTGAGCTGCAGCTGCTTCAAACAGAATCGAGTGAAGCTAAATCACGAGATGTATAGTGATTTTATAAATGTGCCATTGCTAAATGCCATAATACAGCATGATAGCATTAGCGGCATAATTGGTATTAATCATAAACACATTTTATTTTAATTTTCATCTTTGTCGGACTCATTCTCTGTATACAGTATGTCTGCAAATGAATGTTTCAAAAAGGATAAAAATAACTTTAATAGCCTGAATAGAATGCAGTCATGACATACTGTTAGCATTAGCAGCAAACATGAATGCAGTTCAAGAGTTTCTGTTTTCTTAATCCAGTCCCCAGGCTGTAGTAAATCTGGATGCCTGTTAACCATGCCAATCACTCATTTAACTAAAGCTTCCTGCATGCAAATGCCAAAAAAGATGCAGGTTCATGATCATCCTCTAGAAAGTGACATGCTTTTGGAGGAAAACAGCTGCACAAGCAACAATTAGGATGGATTCTGTGATGTTAGGTGTCTTGTGTCACTTTAAAACTTTCCATGCTGCTAAATCAAAATGCACAAATTGGTTTGACAGTAAATTTTCAAAAAGTGCTTAAAAATATGAAAATTAACTTCAGCTTGACATCCTCATGTACGCAAACTGCCAGTCTCTCACTGAGCAATGATTAACTTTATCTCTTTATTTCCATTGTTTTCCTGTCAATGTAAATACATATCATAATTAAAGTTATTTCTAAAAGTATGTAATGAAAAGTAATATATAAAATTAACAATACCTACCTGAAATAATTTAATTGTTAGACAATAATTTTAATTTTATTTACATTCTGGCAGGCTTATCATAATTGTCTAAAATTAACTGAATGAATGAATGAATTAATTAAATAATAAATTAATGAATATTTTAAATAAAATAAAATAGCATAACATAAATAAAACAGCATAACATGTCAACTAAAATGAAATACAATAACATAACATATGAACTAAAAACTAAAAAAGAGGGTAAACTTATTTTAGATTTATTTGTATTTCAACATTTCTCATTTCATTTAGTTTAAGCTGAAGAACTAAATTACTAAAAGTAAACACACTAACACTAAACACTAAAACTTAAAAAAAATTGTATACACAATGTAACAAATGGTGTAGGAATTACAAAATTTTCACTTTGATTTTCAATTGCTTGTAAATTTCACAAATAATTTTAAAACAAACAGTAGGTGACTGAAATAAACGTGAAATTTTGTAGTAGAAAGACTGAAATAGCAACTTCTTGTAAACAAAACAGAATAAAAATACTTTAATTAAAATATAAAATAACATCTAATTTAAATATCAAAATATAATAATATCATTATAGTAAAATAACACTGTGTTCTAGGGTTGAAAAGTTATAGGGCTAAGGGTCCGTTTATTTCTTTACAATCACTGAAGCATATAGACAAAAAACTTTTTATGACTTATTTAATTTAATTTAATTTAATTTAATTTAATTTAATTTAATTTAATTTAATTTAATTTAATTTAATTTAATTATTTATTAATTTATTTATGAAGACCTGTTATGGCCGAAAAGTCCAGCCAAAACACTATTTGGTTTGTAGAGATGCAGAATGCCTGAACTAAAATAAATTGCTATTTATAATTGTTGCAAAGGATGTGCAAAGTTTGCTTTGTCACAATGGAGATTCATCTAAATATACCTGCACTAATTCTGTGTATGCTGCTGATTTGCTGAAAGCACAAATAATATCGCAAGTTCTTATAAATGACTTGGATAAAATAATATTAAATGACAATGGCTGCTAAATTAACAACAGTTATTTCTTGCTATATCAAAAAGTATTTGCACATGATGACAAGTTCTGGAGTTTAGAGCAACAATGACAGACGTACTGTGACACGACAGCTGCACACTGCAAATGAATTCCCGCACTCATCCCCCATTAAGGCCTAGATTTTTATTGTAGTAAACATCATGTATGGGTTGAGCAGCTGGATGTGATATATCACACAGAACGAGGTCATTATTAAAAGTCGAGGGATGTTGATGAAAGACACATTCTCTTCTGGATGTTTGCCTTCCCTCTGGAGATCAGGGAAAAGGCTGCGGCTCACGCTGCTCTCACTGCAGGTTCCAGGACTCAGCCTGGAGCAGCTCAGGATGACATGTTGAGCTCTGCTTTTCACTGTCATTAACTTCTCTCCCGCTTTCATCACAATGTTTTGAAATTCCTTAAAACAATGACCTTTTTTTTAGCCAAGCAAAAAAAAAAAAAAAAAACTAACCTAGTATTTTTGACTCATCTTCCAGTACAAATATACATTCACAAAAAAAAAAATAATAATAATAATAATTCACAGAAAGGACAAGGGAGATTGTCAGACTATTTATTGACACTAAACCTAGAAAACTTAATGACCAAATAAATATGTCTCAAAGTTATTACAGTATTTATAATTTATAGCTTTGTTTTTAGCTTTTTTTAATATTTATTTATTTTTGTTTGTTTGTTTGCTTATTTTTCTTTCTTGCATTGAAAAATATTGATTGATTGATTGATTGATTGATTGATTGATTGCAAAATGGATGTAAATTTTTTAAAAACTACAATACCTCAAAAATCTTATTAAAATAATCAAAGCATGTTTTCCAGTTTTTCATAAATAAACAAGAGGAAAATTAATAATAACTGTTTACATGCAAAACTTAATTCATATTTATAAAATCAGTATATAATGTGATAGAATGTGTAACATTCCTGTCTTGTGTTCCCCTGTCTTTTGTTTTAGAACTTTTATGTTTTAGTGTTTTCTGTTCCTATTGTTTCTGAGTTCACTTCCATTGCTTTGAGCACAGAGCACAAGCTGCTCGATCCATATATGCCACTCTGGCATTTTGACTTGCAACTGAGCGGCTCTGCTTTTACTGTGGGAATCGCGGAGGAGGAAAGCGATTCTTCCACAGTCCCAGCCACGGCAGAGTCCTCAGCCATCATGGCCGCCAATCCAGAGTCTCCACCATTATGGCCACCACACTAGATTCTGCAAAGAATGCCTCTGGTTGTGGAAGGCTTGGGGGACCCATTGCTTATGTCGTTGTGAGAGCCCGGCATTCCTGCGGCCTCAGTTCTCTAGAGCAGCGGTTCTCAATTCCAGTCCTTACGACCCATGGCTCTGCTCATTTTGTACTTATCTCTTATCATTTCAGATGTTTGTTCTATTTGACTGTAAGTGCCCCACGAATTGGACTCACATGATATTCCACCATGATTCCAGTTCAAAGGCAGCATATGTGTTCCATTCAAAGGGCATTAAAGTGTGCAAGACGTGAAAAGCATTTATTTATAGAGATAAATTATGTCACACTTGCCAAGCAGTAGCATAGCATAAATCCATGAATGAATGCTCCAAAGTGAATTAAACTTCAACGGATGTCCCGTGCTCAGGGAATAGGGAGCTATGAACATTGTGTACATTGTCCCAGCACATCTAAGTTCAGTGATCCTGAGTTTGGTGGTCTTGGAGGTACATCCACTATTTGTGGTGCTTCCAGTAATAGCCTCTGCCATCTTGTGAGTTTGCTTTGTACACTGCATGCCCTGCACCTCCCGAGGTTCCGGCAACCGCTGCAGAATCCCCCCAAAGTGATTTCCGAACTCCTTATCTGCTCTGACATACCACAGAGTTCACCCCTGAACATTCTGAACCTACAGTATCATCTGTTTGATACGGCCACGGAGGACATCCAGGTACCCTCTACCTGTCCTGTTATGGCCACAGAGGCCATTCCTAACCTTTCAGTGCTCACTGTGTTACAGTTTCGCCTGACCCACCATGATGGTCTTCTGCTTGGCCAGAACAACCTTAGTGGTCTCCAGGTCTGCCTGCTCCATCATTATGGTTTCCTGGTCTGCTGTGGTGGTCTCCAGCTCCACCAGCTCTGCCCTGATGGTCTTCATCTCCATCTGCTCTGCCACGGGGATCTTCAGTCCCGTCTGCTCTTCTGATCTGTTGTTACCTGCGCCGATGTGCTAATATCCAGCTCTGCTAAGATAGTCTTCAGTCCTGTCAGCTCCACCGTGGTTGCTGTTGCCTGTTCTACCCTGGCCTCCTGTTCTGCCAGCTCTGCCTAGGTCACCAGCTCCACCCAGGTCTCCAGTTCTGCCGACTCTCTGCCCTGGTCACCAGCTCCACCCTGGTCTCCAGCTCCTCCATGCTCCCTGTTCTTTTCCCATGTCCTTTGTCTGGTGTTGCCCTTACATAAATTTATTGTGTGTGCTTGTTGGGATTTTTCGTTTGCTTTCCTTGCCTGTCTCTGGATTTATCACTCTTGCCTGGATTTACTTTTATTTTGTTTACTGCATCTGGACCCTATTCCCTCTCAATCCTCTGAAAAATCACTGTTACATAGGCAATACTTTTGTCAACTTTTAGCACACTAGTGTAGCCTATTTACAGTGGGTATAGAATCACCCCCTTTAAAACAATCACATTTTGTTGCTTTGCAGCCTGAAATGAAGACAGATACAGCTGTATTTGCTCAGTGCAACTTATAATATCCAAGTGAAAGATATAACACCATGTCAAAAAAAAAGAGTCAAGTCAAGTCCAGTCACCTTTATTTATATAGCGCTTTATACAAAACAGATTGTGTCAAAGCAACTGAACAACATTAATTAGGAAAACAGTGTGTCAATAATGCAAAATGACAGTTAAAGGCAGTTCATCATTGAATTCAGTGATGTCATCATTCAGCTCAGTTCAGTTTAAATAGTATCTGTGCAATAATTTGCAATCAAGTCAATGATGTTGCTGTAAATGAAGTGTCCCCAACTAAGCAAGCCAGAGGTGACAGTGGCAAGGAACCAAAACTCCATCGGTGACAGAATGGAGAAAAAACCTTGG